>NW_006159776.1:3490339-3507118 GCF_000334495.1 Tupaia belangeri chinensis | reverse complement strand
GTGAGCAGTGAGTCCTCTGCTCAGCAAGTCTCTTCCTCTGGCCTTTTCTTGCACCTCTCTGCCGGTCTTCCCAACTTCAAAGATTGTTATAGGCACCATCTGCCTCCTATATCAAGAATCTTCTCTACATCTCCATTTTACCTGTCCCTGACAAATCTTTGTCCAGGCAAGGGCTCCCACCTTGCATTCAGTGAGCCCTCCTCACATTCCTCGCTGGGTGCCCTCACTCATTTCTCTTCTGAGTGATAATCCTACCTCTTCTCTGGCCCTGTTACTTTGATCCTTTTCCTACCAAAAGCTGTCTGCCCCTACAACCCACAGATTTCATCAAGCCTCCCATTTATAACCTCTGGCATGGAGTGCACCTCCCTTCACAGGTGGCTGAGCTGTTCTACTGAGTACAGAAAGACAAATATTAAAATTTTTTGCACGCATGCTTTATATCTCATTTATTTTAACTTCTTTTTGTTAGTGTGTTTTACAATATATCTTGAGATAACATGTATTAAGCACTTACTATGTGGTGAGTCCCACTGCATTTATTCTATTAACTCTTAATAATCATCACAACCACGTTAAATCTTTATCTCTGTTTTAAATATGGGGAAACTGAGGCATAGTTATATTAAGTAATTTACTTGTGGTCTCACAACCAGTAAGTACTTGGACTTGTCTTCTTACAGTTATTCTGCTATCACAATGCATGTATATAATTTATAAATGAGTATGCCCAATTTGGGATCTGGTGCTCATACAGTTTTGTTAAGGTTGTATGAACTAAAAAGTTTGAATTAAACCTAAATTATTTATCTTGACTTTCCAAAGATATGACCAAGCTATTACTTACTTCTGTACTCTTCTTTCTAGCAACTTCCTT
This sequence comes from Tupaia belangeri chinensis, assembly GCF_000334495.1. Taxonomy (NCBI): domain Eukaryota; kingdom Metazoa; phylum Chordata; class Mammalia; order Scandentia; family Tupaiidae; genus Tupaia; species Tupaia belangeri. The sequence continues at coordinate 3,506,241 of NW_006159776.1, read as the reverse complement.
CCCATTGCAGAAACTAGAAGCTTTATGCCTTACGATTTTGCTGTACATTATCTCTGACTGAAACGCCCTTCCCTCAGGTGAGCACACACAGGTGAGATTTGAACTATAAGAGAAATTTTGTACCATAATAGGAAACACTATTATCTAGAGAATACCTTCCAGGTTACCTGATTCCGATTTTACAGGTGCTATTTTACAACTCTGTAAATTGTAGATAACTGATAGCAATGCAAAGTAATTCTTGTTTATAGACAAGCAAATTCTGTTCTACCCACAGAGGTTCAATTGATTCCTCCTCAACTGTAGAAGGAGCTGGTTTTGTTTCTCTTTGCCCAGTCATTCCAATATTCCTCATCTACACAGGTGTCAGTTCTTGGGATTTTTTTGAAACTGGCTAAAACATCTGCCTGGTTCTTTCATTAATTAATAAGTTAATTAAAATCTCAATTGTGTGTCTAAATTCTATTCAAGACATGATGTTATCCTTGTTTGAAAATGACCATTTAACAGAACTAAGGTCTGACCCAGAAACCATGTTTGTTACTCTCCTTCCTCTCATTCTACAAACCTTCACAGAATACCTTCATGGTGTCAGACCATGTGTTAGGTGCTGGGGGCTCAGGATGAGTCAAATATAGTTCCTGCCATCTCACAATCAGGCTCACAGGGAAGCCGTAAGGAGGAAACCATAGGATTCGAACTGTTCCACTTGGTAAAGGGAAAGATAGAAACTGAGAGCAAAATGAGCAGTCTCAAGCCCCCCTTGGGAACACAGAAGAAGTTTCCTGAGAATCCGTATAACAATTAATATAATGAATTAATCTCATTACAACAAATTCTAAAATTTTATCCAAAAACATTGAACAAAATATAATGTAATGCTGAATATTATTTGAATTAAGTGAACTAAACCTTGGCAACATCTGGTTTCTCATGAGAATGTTAGTAATAATATTTGGCCTGACTATATTTGAAATAATACTGTATTCTAGTCCAAAGAACATAGTACAATATTTCTAAATCCCATGTGCAAAACTGATTAGTTGAAGCTATTTAAACAATCATCAGTCATTAAACAACCATGCCTATGAAAAGGAAAATACACACACACACACACACACACACAAGAATGAGAGCAGAAACCTGTCCTTGCCATGAGGCTAAAGAGATGGGAATGTGTGAATTTGCAGTAAAAACTATGACATATGTGTATGCAATTATGCTTCATATTGGTTATCCATATACCAGTTTATTTCTATACCAAGTATATGGAATTAATTTGTCCTTGTATTCCTTGCTCAACTTTTATGTATTCACTCATCCTTCTTTTCATTCACTCTAAAATCTGTGCTGTATATCTGATTGAGTCTAGAGGAGTTTGAGGGAGCATAGTGTTGAAAAAAAGATGCAGGTCCTATCTTTGAAAGGCTGATAGTCCTGGGACAGGGTTGGGGTCAGGACCCACACATCAATGCCCATAATGTAATTCAATTGTGATATAAATAAGTTATATGCAAGGGCTATAAGAACAAAGGAGATGATGATAGCTTGTGAGATAGGAGGTAGCATGATGAGACAGAGAAATCGTTGCCACTGAAGAGAAGATTCAGGTTAGACTAGGGAGAGAAATATCTGACAAAATAGCTCACTCTCTCCTTCAAAAAGTGTGCATGTGTCATTGGAAGAATAATTTCTCCTTGAGGTTGTCATTAAAATATAATTTTGAGGGATCAGCAGATGGCATAATGGTTACATCATTGGACCATGGTTTGAGTCCTAGACCCGGTGACTTGAAACTCATGCCAGGCACATGTGCATGTGTGCCCAAAATTCCAAGAGGACACTGGAGGAGAAGGGATTGTGGCATGGCCATCCCCTCTGAGGAGTGATTTCTCACTTTCTGTCTCTCTGTCTCTATCTCTCTCCAGCAAGCGTATATGCACTATAGCAAAAAAACTCTCAAAAAATATATATAATTTTTGAAAAGTTAACATGACTTTCTTATAAAGTCAGGATTTTCTCTGACTCTTTAACTGATCATACATTAAAAAACAGTTCAAATGAGAACTTGAGAAGCTAGGTATGTGTGCAAATTAATAATAGTTTTTGTGTACATGTTAATAATAATTATTAAAGTTAGACTAAGATTCCAGATTGAATGTAAAGTGGATTATACTCTTGCAGGGTAATAAACAATAATCTTTGGGGTATTGATGGAGAGATTCCTGAACGAGTAATACTTATTCCTGGGTTCATTAGTTAGGCTAAATACACTAAATACTTGTCTGCCCTAAGATTTGTGAATTCTTCAAGTCTCTATCTAGTTTAAGATGATACTGGCAGGGATACTTTTTGGAAGACAAATTTTCCTATCAGTTTTTTCTTTCTTTATTAAAGTTTGTTTCTTTTAGGAAGAAAGTGTGAGAGAGACAGAAGGACAGGTATCCCTGGATAGGCGCTTGTCACATCGCTATCCCCTTCTCACAGTTCTTCTAGCTAGTCAGAATCTTGGGTGTGTGTGTATTTCAGGTCAACTTGATGTATGAGCCAGTGGTCAGTTATGTGGCTTCCAGAATTGTAGATCAGCACCCTACTGCCTGCAGCACTGCAATTGGACTAGTTCTTTGTATCCCTGCTCCTTACATTTGCTTTGAGGAGTACAATGAAAGTTTGTATGCAAGATGTATTCAGGCATTTGTTGTTTGGTGAAGGGGAGCACATTGCATGTTAAAGTTCACAGTGTCGTAAAAATTATCTGAATCTTGGGAACTAGCAGTTAGCATAATGGCTATGTCGCTGGACTCCCACATAGTCGACCACGGTTCGTGTCCCGGACCCCGTGACTTAAAACCCACACCAGGCGCATGTGCGTGCGTGCCCAAGATCCCGAGAGGAGAATGGAGGAGAAGGGATTGCGGTGTGGCCATCCCCTCTGGGGGGTGATTTCTCACTTTCTGTCTCTCTGTCTCTCGCCGTCTGTCTGGTGAGCGCATGCACCCTATAGTGAAAAACCTCTAAAAAAAAAAATTATCTGAATCTTGCAAACAGGAAAAAGAGCTTATTGAGTACTATTCTACTGCCATTCAGGGCTTTACGTCTAATCAGCTTTCTTTTGACTGGGCTATTTTAAATTCGGTAGAGACTGAGGTCACAGTACATTTTTTATTACAAATATATCTCTGTGTGAAGCTTGCATAGTTCCCAATGAGTATTGACTTCAACAGTATTTCAAAAAAGCATGCAGTGTGTTAGTCAGTTGGGGTTTTTCCTGGGTCAACAGACAGCAGCGGTATATTTAGCAGAATAAGCTGATGTGTCAGTTCTCACTGAGCTCCCTCCACCCCAGAGCTTTGAGAAAACTCATCCAGCACATGAAGAGAAAGAAGCAGGTGTTTTCAAGAAACAAAAAGAAGTTTGCTATGGTAAGTAAGTATTCTGGGACATGTGAATGACAGAGTGAAGTGGTATAAAGAAGGCCAGCAGGAGGCCTTGCAGGCCAGCAGGAGGTTAAAGAAAGTGGATCTCACATGGTCAGTTGCCCTATTTGAGTCCTGGACTTGGGCTTGAAAAACACACCAGGGGTGTGTGTGTGTGTGTGCGGGTGTGTGTGTGCGTGTGTTTGTGTGCGTGTGTGTGCCTAAAATCCTGTGAGTAGAAGGGATTGCAGTGTGGCCATTCCCCCCTTGTGGGTGATTTCTCACTTTCTCTTTCTCTGTCTCTCTCTCTGGTGAGTGCATGTGCCCTATAATGAACTAAAAGAAAAAATTTTTTTTAATGTATGAGTTGTTTTGGATGTGTAGAATCAATTGAGTGAAGGCAAAGGATAACCATCAGAGGGGCTTAAGACAGAGAGAGACATAGTCAATACTGCATGTTAACAAGACCTTTTTGAGGAGGGGATTAGAGCTGAAAGATTGTAGTCAAAGACTCAAAAAGAGGCATAGGAATAAGTCAGAGCAAGGTGATGAAGGTGTGAGGACTTTGGAGAACACTGAAGTGGCAGAATTCAGAGTTATTGACTAATTCATGTGAAAAGTGAAAGAGAAAAAGTTGACAATCTCTGTTCTTGTTCAAGTGACGAAGAAAAAAGTGATGCCTTAAAAACAAATTGAAGGTATAGTGGTAAGGGTTAAAGATGGGTGGATTTAATCTTAGATATGGTGAGCACAGAGCAGAGACTGAGAAATTTCAATAAACTGGTGGAACCCATAGGGTCTACTGGGTCTTTGTTTTCCATGACAGGCTTCCTTTAGAATAGGCATCCTTGGAAGTGTATGTAGAAGCAACATACCAAGGATCATACTGCAACAATCCTGGCATAAAGTGAAGCTTCCACTGCCCCTTGTCCAATTATTAAGGAAGACTTGAATATCTACTGTGTGTCAAGTCTGCACTAGGATGCAGAAGTAACCAGACATATTCTTTGTCCTCTAAGAACTCACAGTATCCAAGACTTTCTATGGAAGTTACCAAAAGTGGATAAGAATGGGAGTGGGAGGGCATGCTAGTCATGGAAAGGAAGAGCCCACCCATCTCCTAGATGGTAAGCAGCTACCTTCTACCAGGGCAGAAGGTCAGCTGGTCATATATTTCACTGCTGCCTTCATCTGATACAGGAAGTCACTCACAGGAGGAAGGGGAGAAAGTAACTAAAAATAAAGTAGTTTCTGATTTGAGTACATTGCAACATTCTTTGGACCATTTTAAGGAACAAGTCCCTGCGTTCTTGCAGGAAGAACTTGAAAATCAGCCCCCATAGACAATTTAAGTCATAAAATGGTTGAGGCCCGGGAGCCAGCAGGTGGCGTGATGGTTAGGGGTGCTGGACTCCCACAAGGCTGACTGAGGTTCAAGTCCTATATCTGGCAGCTTGCTTTCTCACTTTCCACCTCTCTCTCACTCACTCTGTTCCTCTCTGGTCAAATAAAATAAACAAACAAACAAATAACACATAAATAAAATAATCCTTTAAAAAAATTGTTTGAGGCCTGAACCAGGCTTCTAGAAATCTGTCAGACATTGACCTAACTAAATGGAAAACAGAACTTAATTTTCTTTCTCCTTTCTACCCCACCCCTAATTTTCTTTCTCATATTTTTCCTTCTTTCTCTCCCTCTCTCTCAAATGAAGATGCTAAAAATAAATAAAATTTTAGAACTGTAACTTATCCATTTAATCCCCAGTCAATGATATGATATCACCGAAGTTTTAGGTACAAATTTTCAACTCTTTAGCAGCCACATATCTTTTCTATAAATGTATTAAACAGGAGTGAAACATCCTGATTACCTGTTTCTCAATCTCTCAAAGTTGCCCCATTCATGAAGACTTTTCCCAAGTGGTCATAACCTTTCCTTAAATCTTTCCATCTCTCTTTTCTGCTTTTGATAATGATGACTTCTCTAGACCATAAACTTCACTCTCACACCCTAGTGTTGTCTGTCATAGTTCCAGAAACAGTCATGCAGAACAGTCCTCTACAAAGGTGGGAATTTGTGCACTGAATTCTCACCACTAGTCACAGAGCTGACTATCTAGTAGGTTCTAGTAGTTATTGAGAGGCCAGACATTAGCATAGCAGTTACTGGACCCACATGACGAAAGTCCTGGGTTCATGCCCTGTGACCTTTCTACACACACAAGATGAATGCATGAATGGCTATGATCCAGACCAGTTGTGATGTAGATGACAACATGAAGAGTCTGTGAGGGTCTCCCTTTCTCTGTCAAAAACATAAATAAACTAAAAAAAAAAAAAAAAAGAAGTTATTAAGCCAGCTGGTGGTGTGGTGGTTGAGGCAGCTGAATCTCACGTGCTGACTTTGCAGTTCAAATCCCAGTGGCTTGAAAAACATGTCAGGCATGTATGCAAGCATGCCTGAAATCCTGAGAGGAGAATGGAAGAGAAGGGATTGTGGCTTGGCCATCCTCTTTGGGTGGGTGATTTCTCACTTTCCCTCTCTCTCCATCTCTCTGTCTGTCTCTGTCAAGCACACAAGCTCTATAGCAAAACACTACATTAAAAATTTTTAGAGTAAGTTATTGAAAAAAATGCATTAACATAAACTCATCTTTTCCCCTGTGATTAATAGATATAAGGAATTAGATGAATCATACTCTGTGGTTCTCTTTTTTCGCCTACCTACCTCCTCTCTCATTCTAGTTCAGCATTTCACACATGGTTAGTGTTGGCCACATAGTTTAAAAAGTTATTTTGGTGAGGAGCTCTCTGTACTATCTTTACAACTTTCCCTTAAAATTAGTCCAAAATTCAAATTGTGCAAAAAACTTAATCTGATCATCACTTAGAAATGGAATCTACAATTTACCACCAGAAACCGTGGGAAGTTCTTTTTTATAGCTCTTTCCATTGAGGAGTTTGCTTTTTATATACCAATTATGTATATTTATTTGAAAAGCATTTACATAGCAGTTACCATGTGCCAAAAGTAATTCTAAGTCCTTTATAAATACAATTCATTGAATCCTTTTTTTGTTTGTTTGTTTTTGAGAGGTTTTTGCTATAGGGCATGTGTGCTCGCCAGAAAGACAGAGAGAGACAGAGAGACAGAAAGTGAGAAATCACCCCCTAGGGGGGATGGCCACATTGCAATTCCTTCTCCTCCATTCTCCTCTCGGAATCTTGGGCATGCAGGCACACGCGCCCGGCATGAGTTTAAGCCACCAGGCCCGAGCCTCAAACTGCGGTTGACTACATGGGAGTCCAACGACGTAGCCATTATGCTAACTGCTGTTCCCCCAATGCATTGAATCCTTATACTAACCCTGTGGCATAGACAGTAATGCTCAGTTTTTATGAATGAAAAGTTGAGGCATTGGGAATTAGGTAACAATCATAAGGACATACAAAGCAGCACAAAGACTAGTCATCTTAGGATGTTATTCCTCTCCTGGGACTTTTTTCTCATGAGCTGAGAAAGGCCCTTGTCCCACCCCACCTGAACAATGTAATGTATGAGGTTCCGTCACTGCAGACGTCTTGAACAAGGGCAACATAGTACATCGAAAGCACTCCCCAGTGGGGCATGGTTACACCACAATCCTTTTTCCTCAGTTTCTACACTCTGTCAAGATTTGGGGCACACATGTGCACAAGGCTGGCATGTTTTTCAAGTCCTTGGAGCCGTGTCAGATCTGGATCCCTATGTACAACTCTTAACCGCTGTGCTTGCTACAGGATCAGGGCACTTAGTAGTCTTACCTCTCAGCTCCTTCCCTGGCCCTCTCTCCTGCCACATCCTCCCACCTGTGAGGTACTTCCAACTCATTCCCCCCTGCAGATTTGCTCTTCCTTCCTTCTTCTCTTCCTGAAACAAACTTGCCTCTTTTGTCCTTTGGGTAGGATTCTTATCTATTCATTCATAGCTCTCTCCAAATAGCTTCTCCTCCTAGAAACCTCCCTGGGCATTACTATTACATTATGGGTCACAGAGAAGGAACTCGGTTGCTACTTGGCATTGGCCATCAAGTTTATTGCTTGCCCATGCCACAAGCTTATTTCCATGTCTTGTATAAAATTAATCTGTACAACTTTTCTTAAGAGGTTTTGTTTTTTTTTTTTAAATTGGTAACTGAACTGCATAGTCTTAAGTGTATAATTAAATGAACTTTGACAAATATGAAATAAACACCTCAATCAAGAATCAGAACATTATCATAAGTCCAAAATGTTCCCTCATGCTTTTTCCTGTCAATACCCACTCCCACCCTTATAGACAACCATTGTTTTGATGTGTCTCATCAAAGCCTCAGTTTGTTTGGCCTACGATTTCATATAAATGGAATCATAAAGTATTGTATTTGGGGGGAGAGGTGCCTGGCTTCTTTCACTCATGTTTCTGAGATTAATCCATTTTGTTCCATATCTCAGTAGTCTGTGCTTTTTTTCAGTGTTGACTGGTATCCCGTTGTATGAAGACCCTATAGTTCGTTTATTCTCCTGTTGATAGACACTGGGATGTTTCCAGTCTCATGCTACAATGAATAAAGCTGCCAAAAACATTCTTTTACAAGCATTTGTAAACATATGCTTTTATTTCTCTTAGGTAAATATCCTTTCAAAGTGTCTGATTATGTAACTACTGACTTATCAAACTAATTTTCTATCTGAAATGTCAGTATTGCTTTATGGCTCAAAGTCTCAGTCCACGTTTTTAAGGACCATCCTCACAGTGGTCCTTAAAACCTGTGAGGGAGCCATAATTATCCCCAAACTCAGAAAAGCCAAGGCACTTGCTCAGAGTTGTTGCCCAAGGGCCAAAAGAGGACTAGATGATGGAGTTCTAATCCCAAGGCCCTACCTGTTTCTCTTCTGAGAATAATGCCACTAAAAGGTTTGTGCATTTGGGAGCATCCCCACCTTGACCCCACTATTGGCAGCCCCTTCAATTAGCCCATTTTCCCTCAGAATAGTGTGTTGGAGCCCTCATGCTAGCCCAAACATCCAGAGACCACAAAGAGCAAGAACCTTAGGTCTAGCATTCATTTATCTGCTTTGTCCGCTTTTTCTTTTTTCTTTTTAAAGGGAGATTTTTACTACATGGTACATGTGCTCACTGGAGAAAGCGAGAGACAGAAAGTGAAAAGTCACCCCCCAGGGGTGACTGATGGCCATGCCACAATCCCTTCTCCTTCATTCTCCTCTCAGGATCTTGGGCACACACGCACACACGCCTGGTGTGAGTTATAAGCCACAGGGTCCAGGATTCGAACCATGGTCAACTGTGTGGGAGTCCAATGACACAATCATTATGCCACTTGCTGGTGCCACTTTATACTCTTTCTGCTTGGCAAATATTGACCAAACCACCGTGGATATTCCAGTGTTCTTTGATAACTCTGCCTTGGAAGAGAGGGAATTGATACCTAAGCCACTGAAATATAATTCACATGGTGCCAGAATCAGTCTCAAGGAGACTACCTATTTTATACCACATGACAGGGCACACATATGACTAAGGTCCTGTCCTGAGTTTCAGAGAATTCACAGAGTATCAAAGGTCAATAGATTCACAAATACTTGCAAAGAAGAGACACTTTGTCACCAGCTTTTACTGGTGAAGGGAGACTCTTCTCTTGGAGGACTTAAAACTGAAAGTTTTCTTAGATGCGGCAGCATTTGTGATAATCCTTTAGTGGTGATTTACTAAATGTCTGCTCTTGAACTTGGAATCTTGTGGGCAGAGTCCTTCAGGTGGAAGAGTTCAATGAAGATAAGAAAGGCAGTGACCAGAAGTGTATGACTGGAGCCTAGGGCCATGCAAGGCAATAGTGGGAACCAGGGTAGTAAGGCTGGCTGATTAAGACCTGGTCTCTGTGGGTCCCAAACAACAGGCCTTGTAGAGCCTGACCTGTCCCGATGGTGATTGTTAAGCAGACCCATGCTCTAAGAAGATGCTGGAGAGTTGAGCAGGTGGATGGAGGAGGAGGAGAGAAGAGCAAGGAGTTACAACAAAAGTAGGGTTCAGGTGAGAGAGACACAGGCTTAGATACCTAAAAGGAAGAACAGTGTGGAAAAAGGCACAAAGGCACCTTCCACAGCAGAGAAAATGTGATATATCTAAGAACAATGTTAGCAGAGCAGAATAGGAAAGAACCCTAAGGCCAGACCATGTAGATGGTAGCCCCAAGGACAAAGGTACTCATCTTGAAAAATGTTGGCATGAGACAAACTTGAGATAAGAAGTGATGAATATGTGGTCAGGTACTGCACTGGGGAAGTGGCAGAAACATAGGAGGTGAGACAGGTCACTGGTCTCTAAGCAGCAGGTCTGACAAGGTAGGCCAGAATGTCTTTTGTTTTTGTTTTTGTTTGTTTTTTAAAAATGTGTTAGACAAACAGTACTGGAGACTCCTGGGAGCCAAAACAGAAAATCTCTCTTAGGATTTAATCAACCACTACAACAGAAATTAAAATTGAGAGGACATGCTCATCCCTCCTTTTAGTCTCCTAGTGGAAGGGTGCAAGCCAGGGAATAGGGCAGCCTGAGTTCCAGTGTTGGCACTGAGCTGTGGGTTTGTGAGGAAGTCACTTTCCACTTTCTCTGTGGTCCTGTTTCCTTACCTTTGCAATGCCTACCTAAACATCCTCACAGGCACAAATGAAACCCCAGGTGAATGCAGTTTCAGAAAGAATACTGTGCAATGCAAATGTAAGATATTCTTACCATTCTTATTACTGTTTTTATTATATGCTGTCTGCCCAGGAAGGAGAGTTAACTACCTAACCATCCCTTTAACTACACCAGCACATGGAAAAGGTAAAACCACCATTGCAAGATCTTGTTTTGCCCAAGAAAATTTAAATACATAGTGTCCATTCACCCAAAAGCATGACATATTTTATAGCGTTTTTCTAAGTAGCAATTTTCCATGAAAAAGAACAATGTCCTTTGGCTTGAGGGTTTTTAGCAAGACTTACTTATTTTTCTCTTTTAAAGAACTTCTAAGGATTTCTGGAAACACCAAATCACCCTTGAATCCTTTCATTTCCTACTAATTATCCACAAAAGTACTTCTGACTAATATAATAGGCTATAACATTCAGAAGAGCATTGAGCTTTCATTTGGACAAACATTTCTGGAGAACCCAGACAGAGAATGGAACATGAAGCAAAAGTCATCTTGTCCTAGTATAGAGACTTCTGCCTACAGGGGCATTTTAATGGAAAAGAGCATGTATCTTATAGGTAAAGAAAACTGGTCTCTAGGCCTAGGGCAGAGAGTTCTCAGTTGTGTCTATAAATGCAAATCTGTTGAATTTGTTCACTCCCCACCATTGCCCTCCCTGCAAATACCTCACAGTTCATTCACATGGGAACTGAACAAGGTCCTTACATGCTGGTGAGATGGGACACACATAGAGGGTATGGACTCTTGAGGTGGAGCCAACTTCCAAGTGGAGTCACTCTGGCCAAGCTTGTATTAGAAATCACTCACTGTTCTCACTCAAAATCAGTCACTCGTAACTGCTTACAGCCAGAGGTATTTACAACCTGCTCACGATAATTACAGTTGAAACTAACATTTTCTGTATCACAGCTACATTCCAGAGAAGGTAGTCTTTCTTGGCCTGGAAACATTGAGCAAAAGACCTTGAGCAATAATTCTCTATGAAATATCATTTGAGAAATGGGAACATGACATGCATGCTTACACCTGCAAGACAAGGAGTTTGCAGAAGTTCTCAAGGTTATTACAGAGCAAACTGTTGGGCATACAACTCTGTTTAAAAGAGTCTTACTGGGGCCTGCAGCTGGCATGGTGGTTAAAGTGATGGACTCCCACATGGCTGACCATGGTTTGAGTCCCGAATCATGTAGCTTGCTTTCTCACTCTTCCCCCCCTTCCCCCACTCCTCACTCTGTGTCTCTCTCTGGTCAAATTAGAAAACAGTAATATTTGGAACCAGCAGTTAGCATAATGGCTATGTCGCTGGACTCCCATTTTGTCGACCGCGGTTTGCGTCCCAGACCTGGTGGCTTAAAACTCACACCGGGTATGTGTGCATGCGTGCCCAAGATCCCGAGAGGAGAATGTAGGAGAAGGGATTGTGGCATGACCATCCCCCCTGGGGGGTGATTTCTCACTTTCTGTCTCTATGTCTCTCTCTGTTGTCTGGCGAGCACACGCGCCCTATAACAAAAACCTCTCCAAAAAAAAAAAAAGAAAACAGTAATATTGATGATAAATAAAATTAGATAAATAATTCTTTCTTAAACAAACAAAAAAAAAGCCTTACTGTCTGTTCAACTTCATTTTTAATCAACAAGTGTGATTTTACTCCTTCAACTTCAATAAGATTATTCGGCACACGTGGGCCAGACACACTGCCCTAAGCCCTGGGGAAGTGAGATACACACAGCCCCTGCCTCATGGTGTTTACAGCCTAGTGTCTTAGAATGACTGGTTTTGAGAGCCACATGTGATCATTGAGAGATTTCACACTTTTAGACACTGCATGCTAAACACATTTGTTTGTTTGCTTGTTTTTTAACTCATGGTTATTCCTTTGCCAATCCAGAATAAAATCATAACAGAAAGAATCAGGTTAAACCAACTCATGCAGACAGAAAAGCCAGACACTTGAGCTCCCAAACTTGTATAGGAGCGAGGAAGTTCTGTATTGCTGCCTACAGTGGTCGGAGTAACCTATACCCATCAGAAATCTCACCATCCTTAGCCAACTCAGCAAAGGCTTCAGGTTGCAACATAGGAAAAAGCGAATGAAAAATACTGTGAAATATCTTGGTGGGAGATTAGGGGAAAAAAAATTTAAAGTGAGCATTGGGCAATCTTGCAAATCCATATAAAGGATACACAAGGGAATCCTTCTCAAGGCTAAATTGGTGACTACACCAATTTTGCCCTCCCTTCAAAAAACTGGCATTGATTAGTGAATGTGACTGTATGGGCTATTTGGAGCTTTAGTTTTCATTCCAAGAAACTGGCAGCGTCTCTCACCACTGATCTCCCCAAATTGATGGATGGTAGCAATTATGTAGAGTTATTTATGTAATGTGTTGTAATAGCGGCACACGTTGGCTGTCACTTTGACCCAGACACCCCCTCGCCTAATTATAAAGAAACTCCATCACAGAGCTGCCTTCAACAAGAGACCAGGGGAGGGAAAAAAGGAAAAATAAAAACTCTTTAATCTATCCCCCAGTTCTCAGGAAGATAGAAACTTTCAAAGCCTTACAGAAAATAATGCTCCTTTGGTAAGAATATAGGAATACTTATTGTGCAATATTAATTTGTCTTTGTGGTTAATCAGCCCATCTGGGCATTTATTCCTGCTCATTCTTGTAGCAAACAGAGGTTATTAATTTAAAGACTAAACTCCATTCTTTCATTCAATGGATGTTTAATGACTTTTTGTGTTAAGCACAAAGCATTGGTCTTGTTTATAGAGAGATGCAAAGATGACATAGGGCCACAGTGCTCAGGAAGCAAAGTGCTATCATCTTTAAGATGAAAACATGGCTAATAATCATCATAATCACAGTATTGACTACCTATTATACACAACAACTTCCCATAACATCAGGCATTTCACACACATTCCCCTGTAATCCTCTGAGCCTCTTTCCCCTCCTGTCCTCTTGTTTGTTTTTTTTTTTTAATTTTTTTTCAGAAAGATTTTCACTATAGGGCACGTGCACTTGCCAGACAGACAGAGAGAGACAGAGAGACAGAAAGCGAGAAATCACCCCCCAGGGGGGATGGTCACGCTGCAATCCCTTCTCCTCCATTCTCCTCTCGGGATCTTGGGCAGGCACATACACGCGCCCAGCATGAGTTTTAAGTCACCGGTTCCGGGACGCAAACTGCGGTCGACTACGTGGGAGTCCAGCGACATAGCCATTACGCTAATTGCTGGTTCCCACTGTCCTCTTGTTTTATCCCATTGATTTATTTACTCTTCCTTGGACACTAGACATGCTTCTACTTCAGAGTCTTGCACTATGCCCTCCACCTGGACCATTCTTCCCCAGAGATCCATGTCTTACTCCTTTACATCATTCAGGTTTTTGATCAAATATCACTATAGGGATAGGATGGTGGTACAGTGGTAAAACACAACACTCTGCAAGGCTGACCTACATGGGAAGGTTGCCAGTTTATGTCCACAGACGTCCCTGATTATAGGCACACACATACCCACGATCTGAGGCTGGCTGAAGCTGATGGTGGATTAAGACCCTGTTGGGGAACATTCTCTGTCTCTATTTCACTCATAGAGCGATCTGAGGCTGGCTGAAGCTGATGGTGGATCAAGACCCTGTTGGGGAACATTCTCTGTCTCTGTCTATTTCACTCATAGAGAAATAAATAAACTTTTTGTAAAAAAAAAAATCACTGTATCTGGTAGGCCTTCTCTGACCACCCCAGGTAAATTAGCAGCATTTTCACCTGATTTCACTTATTTATCTTCAGCATACTTGAGAAATCATACACTCATTTGAAATTGATCTTAATTAGGTAGCCATAGTGCTTGAATAGTATTGTGATATACTAAAAATGAATGAATTTTACTTTTTTTTTTTAGAGGTTTTCGCTATAGAGTGTGGCGCTCACCAGACAGACAGAGAGAGACATAGAGACAGAAATCACCCCCCAGGGGGGATGGCCACGCCGCAATCCCTTCTCCTCCATTCTCCTCTCGGGATCGTGGGCACACATGCACACGGCCCGGCGTGAGTTTTAAGCCACCGGGTCCGGGACACGAACTGCGGTCAACTATGTGGGAGTCCAGCGACATAGCCATTACGCTAACTGCTGGTTCCCAGAACAAATGAATTTTAAACAGTGGTGTAAATATATATAAGATAATTAATATGTTTATATCCTTGTTTTGATTGCCATGTACTGTATGTGTGCTCTGTAAAGCCATAATTTATCCCCCAAAGATGTAAACTATTTTTATGTAAATCAAAAATTTATCATTTTAAAATAATAAATAGAATAAAATTTGACAAAAGAAAAGGCTGAGGCTGGTACCTTGGCAGTTGGGTTTGCTCCCGATACATCTTTGAAAAGAAGAAGAAAAAATTCCTAACACAGGAGGGGAGAAACAGCTCTGATGAAGTTTAGATCTTGAATTAACTACATAAATATCCAATTGACTTGGCGTCAGTCTATATGAAAGTGTTTTAAACTGGAGAGACAAAGTTCTCTTTAACTGGCAAACTTAGCTACCCCATCCACTCCCCCCCAAAACAGAAGTTCTAGCACAAGATTAAAATCGTTTATCAATAGAGTAAACAAACACATAACTTATTTAAACCGAGACACTCTTGAGGGTGAAATGGAGAACTATTAATAATTTCTCCAGAGGATATAGAAACGCAGTATATAGATGTAAATACTAGATACAGTTTGTGTGAAAGAGGAGGGTCTGAGGAAGGACATTTGGGGGAGGGAGAGGGAGGCAAAGCATTAATGGCACAAAGAGGTGTGGTATTATCTGTTGGAGATATTTCGTAGTTTTATCAACAGTACTAGGGAGAAATGTTCACCTGTTCAAATATCCATTTCGTAAGACAAATAATAATAATGTGATTGAATGTATGGAAGAAAATGAAATGAAAATTAATTAATTAATTAATCAATTTTAAAAATAAAAAAAATAATTTCTCCAGAAAAGCAAGCATAAATTAGGATGGTCCCAAGTAAAGTGACTAGTCTAGTCACCCTAGCAATAGAAAACAAATATGGAAAAAAAGTTTTTATCTTAATGATAGTATACAAATATTTACCCCAATGATCATTTAGTGTGATACTGACTTCAGTGGGAGAAGCAACTGTGAATCTGTCCTAGTCCCTGGTTCCGGGTATCCTGACAGAAGGGTGGAGGTAAAGCAGGTGCCCAAGCTCTTGTGTGATAGATGTCAGAGGAAATGCAGCAAGATGAAGACCCTTACCCCCAGGGATGACGAGGAAGTTGGGAAAGGTGCCAAGAAAGGTGACTGGGGGAGTCTGGAACTGTGAAAATAAAGAATAATATTTGGAAGGCAGGTGAAAATGTTTCAGGATGAAAAAAGAGTGTGAGCTGAAATGTGACCATGGAGTTCCTGGGTATGAACCGGAAACTGCAAGGCATTTCTTCTGGTGCAAAAGGTGTGTGTGGCAGACACTGCTGGTGGCCATTCTAACTGCTATTTCCTTCTTCCTTTCAAAGAATATCCAATTTTGTTCAGAGTGAGAACAAAAACCCCGCTAAAAATACTTGGACCTCCCTGACTCTTGCAGCTAGAGGTTGCCAAATGGCATCGTACTCTGACCAATCAGATCAGGTCAGAGTTCTTGTCAAAACCATTCTTTCCCAAAGCCCCACTAAGAGAAAAAAAGCCCTTTGCCCAATCCCCTTCCACTTCCTT
>NW_006159776.1:3450292-3490143 GCF_000334495.1 Tupaia belangeri chinensis | reverse complement strand
CAGTCAGTTTGTCATCTTCCGTAAAGAAGAGTTTAGTCTCTGAATGGAAGAATAGGAATATAAGAGGATCCAGGGTTGTTGGTGGCATTAATAAACAGCCATGCCAGCCCTAGACTGTCTTCCCTTGCACGAGGCAAGTACAAGGGGTTTTCAAAAGTTTATGGAAAATGCGTATGATATTCCAATAACTATGCGTGGATTTCAAATATTTTTGCACCAAAATAAGTTTGCACTGTAACTCCATTTTTCCACAGACTTTATGAAGTTCCTTAGTTGTATGTCACTTAGTTATTTGATCCACTATCAGTGGGTTTTTCTGATATTTGTAGGCCACAATTTTAAATAGTAAACGGACATGGAAAGTTACCTAAGGTTTAAGTTGCAACCAGGTAGTGAGGGTCCTTAAATACCAGACCATTGTTACATGGAGTGCTCTATATATCTGGGGGAAAAGCAGTTCAGAGCAGTCTGTGGATTTCAAGATCCATTGAAATGTTAAAAGCCTAAGTACACGTGAGTCTAAAAATTTGCGTTATGCCTCACACCCAGCAAAGTACTGTCCAAAAGGCACATCGAGTTTACCGTAAACTGTGATGCTACGTCCTTTCTTTCTCCTAGTGTTCTTGAGCTCTTGATGTAAAGAATAAGGTACACTCAATTGTTTGCATCATTTTATATGGGCCAGTGTAAACTCTTGACCAATGACTTGTAACCTCCCCTCTTCTTGCCCTTATCTTTGTTACATAAGCCAAACTTCTTGTTCACCATTTCAATGGGCGCCCATCTAGTGAACCAGATTTTGTGTTAAGTGCAAAATCTGGCCATTTTTCCTCAGCTGTTGGCTCAAAAAAGCCACTTTTGTTCTATTTGTTATGCATCTAGGTTAGCGCATACCGTAGATATAATCATTTCTGAACAGAGTGGTGGAGGTGCTAAGACTGGGAGAACAGTGTCATTTATTTATTTATTTTGCAAGGAGCAGAGGTGGCCCACTTAGCTGTTAAAGTCAGTGGCAAATGAAAACATTCAGAAATATTTAAAGTTGTGGTATATATTTTTAAATTAATTACTTATTTATTTTAATTTATATTTTATCATATGTCTTTTTAGTATACATTTCTTTTTCCAACACAAATACCATACATGTCAGTCAAGACAAGGATATTACTATATACATTATCAGCAAATAGCTTCTCATTTTTTGTCAATTAACTAGACCTTCACCTTTTTTTCCCTTCTCCATTCCCCTCCCTCCCTTCCATACTAAACTTTTTTTCACATTTTATTGATTCAAAAAAAGAAAGTATGGACAAAGCTAGTGACTAGTGCACTGTAATTTTCTTCTGAAACATTTTTTTCTTTCTCTATTCCCGCATGTATATTGTTTTAATTCTAGAATCTACTGAGCACTCATTATGTGACATTTTCCAGAATTAAATGAATGACTTATCTCACTACTCTTAAAATGTGAAAGGTTAACAAATCTTCCCACCCAGAAATAAATTCTTCTATTTCTGAATTTGCTAGAAGACATGGCTATAGGAGAAAAATACAAAACACTTTAACACATTCCTGGTTTTGGAAAGTTTAACTAGGTTACGTACTCAGGAAGTTAATGTTTATACAACCTACCAAGATTCAGCCCAGAGTAAAGCATCACCCCACAAAGCCCAGAACTAATGGGCAGAAGAGATTAGCCATCTCATAATCTGACCATCTAATTCAACTGCAACAAATATGGAAGAGTCTGGAGGAATCTGCTGGAGAATGCGTTTATCAATAGCTCCTATGAACGCTCCTTTTCTTTCTACTTCCTGAACACATCATGGTGGTCAAGATCCAGGAATGAGGATTAAGGAAAAGCAATTCAAGAAAGAGAAGGAAACATCATGCCTACTGCTACCACAATGCCTCATCCATTGCTAAAAATTATAATCTGATGTCCATAACACACAACATCAATTATGAAAAAGTTGTAGATCATCTTCAGACCATGCACTGAGTCTGCAGTATTGCCCCTAGCTGATCCTTCGAAAGTTCAGGGTGACTGTGGCATGAGGTTAGGGTACATGTTCAGAGTTGAATTGCCTTGGTGCCAGCAGGAGGCATAATGGTTAAGGCACTGGACTCTCACCTGGACAACTAAAGTTCCAGTCCTGGATCTGGCAGCTTGAAATCACACTTGGCACATGTGCATATGTGCCCCCAAATCCCAGAGTGTATACACCCTATAGTAAAAAAAAAAATTGAATTGCCTCAGTCTGAATTTCAGTTTCACAATTTATTAGCTATTTAACTTTGAGGATAATAATACTGTCAACGTCACAGAGTTGTGAAGATGAAATGAATTAACACTTGCAGAGTGTTTGGAAAAGTCCCCAATACATAGTAAATAGTTAATAAATGTATACAGATTAAGGTGGAACAGTTGTAGGGAAGTTTGGAAGGGAGCCCAATTCCTCCTTGTCCTTCTCCAAGAAGCCCAGCCCCAAAACTTACTTCTGTCTTAGAACGGCCACTCACTTGGGTTAACCAGTCAACAGAAAGCCTTTGTGGGAGGCTAGGGGTAATGGCTTTCTAAGTCTCTACTGTGTGTTTTCACCCGAGTTACTTCTCTCCCCACATATTCTATTGTTGACTGAGCCTCCGTTTCCATCCCAATCCCCTGATCCTAATTTATTGAGTTAACATCATTTTCCAACCTAAAATATTATCATTCAATTTTCTTTAAATAGTAAAAGATCAATAGGACAAAAAAAAAAAGAAAAAGAAAAAGAAAAAAAGAGAAAGAAATCATTTTAATACTACTACACACCTTTTTACTAAGAAAGAAAAGAAAATTCAACATGTACACACTTGTCTTTATCTGAAATCTCTTCCATGGTATATCTGAAATCTGTAATAGCTTTTTCTGCTGAATATTTCAAAACAGTTTGATTTTCCTTTTAAAGGAAAATCTTCTCTACAGACTAGCAATTCACTGCTAGTGCCAAAAAGAGGTGAAATGAAAAACAGGCTCTTTCAGCATATGTTGGCTACACAGTGTAGCAAAAAGAACATGGATTGAAAATCAAAAGGTGTGGACTTTCCAGGTCATTGTTTCCTGTTTATGATTTGCTATGTGACTTTCTCTCTGTGTATCTCAGTGTTTCAGTTTCAACGCAAGAGACTTAAATCAGAACAATGTTCCTTCCTTTTTTCCTTCCTTCCTTCCTCCCTCCCCGTCTCCCTCTCTCTCTCTTGTCTTTCCCTCTCTCTTTCTTCCCTTCCTTCCCCCTTCTTCCTATCCCCTTTTCTGTCTCCTCCTTCTTCCTCTTCTTTCTCCTTTCTTTCAAGCAGTAGCAGCTCCCTACCCCCATTAAATGGAATCCCATCTAGCTGTCCAGTATATTACACATGAAGATGGAGTTCTTTTTATTTTTAATTAATTTTTTTTTTTGGAGAGGTTTTTGCTTTAGGGTGTGTATGCTCGCCAGGCAGACAGAGAGAAACAGAGAGACAGAGAGACAGAAAGCGAGAAAGCACCTCCCAGGGGGGATGACCACGCCGCAATCCCTTCTCTTCTATGCTCTTCTCAGGATCGTAGGCACGTACACACACACACCCGGCGTGAGTTTAAGCCACTGGGTCCGGGACTCAAACTGCGGTCAACTCGTGGGAGTCCAGCGACATAGCCAGTATGCTAACTGCTGGCCCCGAACATGGAGTTCTTAATGAGGTTTTCCTCATTGGGCCATTCTGTGCCTTTGGCAGTGCATATGGAAGCTAACCAGCCCCCCAGGTTTTCTAAGAACTCAGTGTGAAAAAAGAAAAGAAAAAAATATAAAGAAAAATACACTGAAATGCAGGATAAGAAACCATGCTGACAGTTTAGTGTATGATCACTTGAAAGTAAGACAGACCTCAGTTCAAATCCACATTCATGTCTACTCCTACCAGTGGCTGAAACTAAGTCACTTTATCTGAGTTATTCTTAAAGCCTTCACTCATTTATTTGTAAAATGAGAATAACAGTTTCTACTAGAGATGATTATTGTGAGGATTAAGTCAAAGAACACATTAATGGATGAATTAAAATTCCTACCTTATTGTAAGGGCTCAATAAATATTAACCTATTATTTATTGTTGGGAAGACTAAGTGTCCCACCCAAAGCAGCCCTGACTTATACCTGTATTTCTGGCAGAATCAGCCACTATACACCCTTCCACTCCTAAAAGGTCCTGGTTTGGACAATAAGGTATATGACTCTATATTGCCATTTTCTTCTCTTCCTTCTCTAGCTTTGATTCTAGAACTTTCAAAACATGCAGGAGTCAGTTGGTTAAGTTAGAATCTCACAAGGAGCCACAGACAACTTTTTAACTTCGAGGCACGAGAATGTGGTTGATGCCATCACAGAGATAGCTCACAAACACAAGGAATATTTGTTTAATGTTTTTATACTTCACCAGGGAGAGATGCCATCAACTCAGTAACTGGCAAATTTCATGGGCACATCCCTTTGGCATCAGAATGAACCTGAGTCCTGAAGAAAGTCAACTCTTCAGAAAAATCCTGACATGAGCAAGTGCATGTTTGGGGTAGGCAATCCTTCACTCATTTCATGTCTCCTGCAATCCTGGTGTTTCCTTTCCTTTTGAATACAGCCATGTGAACTTCACTTAGCCTGTTGAGAAGGAACACTCTTGCACTGTAATCTCAGAGCTGAGAATAAAAGGAGACCATTGATCCTAAGAGTGTATTCTAACACAATTAAAATAAGTGTCTGAGTGGGCGTTGTATGTGTTTATGTGTGCTTCATGGTTAGAATCAAGCAAATCCATTACAAGCCAACAAATGTTGCAAGCTTTTTTAGAGTTTGTGACTCTCTTCTCAAGTCATTGGTTTGTTTGTAGAACTGACTAGTATCTTCATCAAAAGCGAACCATTTCAAAACTGTATGTTAAGCTTCTCATCAACCTTGAGAACAAGAGAGTAAACACAAGCATCACTTATCGTTTTGGCAAGCTCAATAAACAGCATTTTGGAGCGTTAACAGCCCTTAATAAGGACTCTCACTAGTGTTAGTTAAACAAACAGCGCTAAGTTGAGAAAGGCAATCAGCAGCCTGATCTGAGTATTGACTGATCGTTATCTTATGTGCATTCCCACCTCACCTTTGGTGAGAGCTGATAGTATTAGCCACTTAGGAAACTGAGGTCTTATTAAGCCCTCATTAAAACACGTGGCTGTCAACAGACATGTGTGTCACTTTCAAATGTTAGAAATGAAATTGGATTTAGCCATTTTGGGAAAAAGGAAGATGTCCCACTGATAACTGGGCCTCCAGCATACAAAACTTGCGTGAACAGCCCTTCTTCAAGAGACAGACAGCTCCATGGCTCCTGCGATTTAGCCATTTTGGGAAAAAGGAAGATGTCCCATTGATAACTGGGCCTCCAGCATACAAAACTCGTGTGGTAGGAAGACCACTTACAAGTCTCCTGTCTCTGTATCACTCTTTGTCTCTCTCTACCTCTGTCTCTGTCCTCTCTCTCTCTCTCTCTCTCTGTCTTTTTTTTTTTTAATTTTTGCTTTCTCGAATTTTTTAAGATGAGGCATTTTACAGGGCCCTTTGGCTCCTCCTAGGTCATTATCTTGTTAATAATCCCCTCTCCTCCTCCCCTCCTGTCTCTGTATCACTCTTTGTCTCTCTCTACCTCTGTCTCTGTCCTCTCTCTCTCTCTCTCTCTCTGTCTTTTTTTTTTTTTAATTTTTGCTTTCTCGAATTTTTTAAGATGAGGCATTTTACAGGGCCCTTTGGCTCCTCCTAGGTCATTATCTTGTTAATAATCCCCTCTCCTCCTCCCAGAACAGCCCTTCTTCAAGAGACAGACAGCTCCATGGCTCCTGTGATTTAGCCATTTTGGGCACGTGTGCGTGTGTGCCCAAGATCCCAAGAGGAGAATGGAAGAGAAGGGATTGCGGTGTGACCATCTCCCCTGGGGGGTGATTTCTCGCTTTCTGTCTCTAATGTCTCTCTCTGTCTGTCTGGCGAGCGCATGCGCTCTATAGTGAAAATCTCTCCAAAAAAAAATGCAATTAAGTAATAATTCTTTTTAAAATTTTTTTTAAAATAACCAGCTTTCCGGGGCAAGGATTCTCAGTTCACATTTGAACAATACTGCCATGGCTTCTGAGTGCTATATGGGGTGTGATACTTAATACACTAGTATTGTGTTATAAACCATATACATCTTAGAAGCTAAGGATTCCATTAGTCTTCCAAGTATTGCCATACCATTTGCATATATAAAATTGGAATTATAACCTGAAACAGAGATGAATCCTTCTACCTCATAAAAAAGTGAGTGCTGATTATGTGGTAGTGGGGGAGGAGAACGGGTACTGGGAGGGAAGAAACTGAGCCCTACAAGGTTGAGGAAAATGGAGAGCAGGACATTTATGACTCTGGCATTTGGCCATGTCCCAGAACCAACCTTGAAGAAGGAAAATATTGCAGGAGGATGTTGCAAAATAATCCTCCTTCGTCTATCTTATTTTAGAAATCTCGAATAAGGAGGTGTTGGAAGCCTTTTCCACATTGACAAGGGTAGAAATGGGACGAGGACTTGAAGCAGCAGTGTAAAGGGATGGCAGCTTGCATCTGGCTTACATATGTGGGCCTTGTCTCCTCACCCAGCCTGTTACACAAAACAGGTGGTCAACCAGTATTTGTGAAACAAATGAAATAACTTCTGGGAAAAAAGCTCAGAGGGAAGACAATGGTTCTTACTATTACAAAGGACTCATAAGGGAAGAAACAAGACAAAGTGGTCTTTTCCTTAGCAGTGTGCAAAGGCAAATCCTGACCTCCTCAACTTCAAGCCAGCACAATGTACAAGTGTCTGTCAAGAAAGAGCAGGCAAATTAAAGCTTATAATGTCAAAAATCTACCCACATGACATTAGATGGGTTTGGGGTATTTGCTGTCATTCCTGTTTTGAAAAGGCCTTAGGAAAGAAAAAATTGTCACTAAAAATACAGAGAGAAAACTTTCCACATGCCATCCTATCCTGTTATGCATGACATTGATCTAAAAACCAAGTAGAACTGGACAGGTCCATTGACACCATCTTGTTGAGTGAAATTTTGGCCTGAGTCCCATCTGTTCTAAGTCAAAGTCACAGACATAGCCTGGTGGTCCTGTTTACAATTCAGATTCACACAACTCTTCCCTCCTTCTGCAAATCATTTTTACTTTGCTCAGAAGCTATATATATGTATTTGTAGCCAATAGAATTCTCTTTAATGATGACATTAGAAACAACTTCACTAGGACTGGCACCAACCAACTCATAGAGAAATCTAAGGAAGAATCAGAATCAAGTGCTTCTGTCTCTGGAGCTCTTCAGCTGATAATCTTTGTTTTTGTCTACCCACACTTTCAACCTATGAGGAACTTCTCATCTCTATTCTGTGTCATTCCAGCAGAGCTGCCATCACCACATCTATTCATATCCTCTTCTTGGTCACAGGGTTGGTCGTGACTCCAGGTTAGCCAGTCTCAATGCTCTATGTCCCTAACAGCAGTGATTGGTCCAGACGTAGTTGTGTGAACTCATACAGCCAATCAAAGTCTTCCATAGATTATAAATGAACATTGAAAGTTAGTAAGCTAGAAAACACGTGAATCTGGAGCTGTGGATAACTGAAGTCTGAATACAAGATACAGTTAGTCCACAGAAGGAAAATGAGCTAAGAGATGAGGAGAAGCTGATGTTGCTGCTTTTTTATTTTCTTTTTTTTGCTATAGGGCGCGTGCGCTCGCCAGACAGACAGAGACAGAGAAATAGAAAGCGAGAAATCACCCCCCAGGGGGGATGGCCATGCCGCAGTCCCTTCTCCTCCATTCTCCTCTCAGGATCTTGGGCACACACGCCCGGCGTCAGTTTAAGCCACCAGGTCCGGGACTCGAACCGCGGCCGACTACGTGGGAGTCCAGCGACATAGCCATTATGCTAACTGCTGGTCCCAGATGATGCTGCTTTAATTTCTGAATCCAGCTGTCCCTGAGATAGGTTAGCCCTGGACTTGCTGGATATGTGAAATTTTATTTATTTCTTTATGCTTAGGTTAGTTATAAGGTAGGTTCCATAACTTATAATGGAAAGTGTTGTAATTAATATAAATGAACATAAAAAGTTTATATTCAAGTCATGAAGTAACATGGAATAATCACTGCAGTTATTTACATTAGGAATGAAGAACTGAACCAAGATATTAGGTGCATCTTTCATATGAACATACCACTTAAATGAAGTCACCTGAGACTCAGGTTTCTTGACTTTGGCAAAATCCCAAAGCTCATCAGTGGAGCTATGGGGATCTTAATCTAGCTCAGCTCACATCTACTTGATGCTCCCAAAGGAAAAGCATACAGGACTAGAGTTCTTTACTGCTCTGTAATTAATGAGATGCATTTCCCTGTGAAGTCAAGGCACTCAGCATAGCTCCTGTCCTATATAAGGCTCCAAGCTTCTAAATCATGCTCCTAAGAGAGGCAGAACCTATCTTGGAAATGCAAGAACAAGGTAGCAAAGCCTCTCTGATGGACAGTTGGACTTCTGAGTTTCCTCCATGCAGCAGATGCTTCATACTCATAAACATTGGCAAGGTCTTCTAAGGGTGTGCACGGAAACAATGCACACCAGGCACTGGCTCCTCTACATCATCTTGAGGTGCTACTTAGTAAATAATCAACTTCTTCCAAAAGAAGCAGGAAGTAACTAATGGCTTTTCTTATTTTCCATATGTCAAGATTCTAGCATCTTCACAAGTAATGCCGGCCACAGTTGAATAGGTGGAGCAGAACTATCTAAAGCCCCCACCATCACTATCACAGCCTAACCAGCAATATCTATGCATTACTGTGGTGCTGAGGTTAACTGTGGGTTAACTGTGGATGCTATGTTGATACAACAAGAAATATTTTGGGAAGCACCTATAGCAGTCTCGGGTTTCAGGTCTTCCCCTCCTTCTTCCAGCTGAAACCCCAGAGTCACAAGTTGGTGCAGTAGATGAGAAGATGAGAGGCCCTAAGCACTTTCTAAGTTGCAGCCTGATTTGCCACCTCCCAGTCTATTGAGATTCCAGGACATACCCCACACATACACCTCTAGGACAGAGGGGTTACCCAGCCTCCAGAATAGTACAAGAACACTCAAGAGAAGGGTAAAACCTATCCTGAGGTACCCCACTCTACTTTCTGTGGACCAAGAAGGCAGAGATACTGGATACTTTCCACTAAGATAAAAAATCATGGGAACCAGCAGTTAGCGTAATGGCTATGTCGCTGGACTCCCACGTAGTCGACCGCGGTTCGTGTCCCGGACCCGGTGGCTTAAAACTCACGCCGGGCGCGTGTGCATGCGTGCCCAGGATCCCAAGAGGAGAATGGAGGAGAAGGGATTGCGGTGTAACCATCCCCCCTGGGGGGTGATTTCTCGCTTTCTGTCTCTATGTCTCTCTCTGTCTGTCTGGAGAGCGCACACGCCCTACAGTGAAAATCTCTCCAAAAAAAAAAATCATCAAGGGCAATGATCTTCAGTCTTTTGTGTATGCTATTAATTACAAAGGGATCCTAAAATGCAGATTCTGGTGCAGTAGGTTTGGGGTGGGACCTGAGCACTGGCATCTCTATTAAGCTCCAGTGATATTGATGCTTCTGGCTCAGGACCCATGCCTTAAGTAGCAAGACTTGAGCACATAGGAAGTTCACAGTGAATATTTGCTAAGGAATAGATAAATTAATGAATGAATATGTAAAGACTAATACAGTGGAAACATAGATTTAGCTGAAAACTCTATTATCCAAGACTGTGTTGGGGCTAGAAACTGCCTTTTGCCTCTCACACTTGATATTTACCCCCTGATCCATTCATTTTGATTCTTTTTGTTATCGCTGTATCCTCAGTGACAAGGCAGCAAAAGATCAGTGTTACTGTTTCTGGAATACTCCCTGACTGTCAATGTCCACATCTGCAAAAGAATAATACCAACTATATAATAGACCTCTTAAGAACTGAATCGAAAAAAAAAAAAAAAGAAAAAAGAAAAAAAACTAAGTGACTCATACAATGAGATTGAAAAATCATGACTGTTATTCACACTAATGAACTTAACGAACTCGATAACAGATTCCTCTCCTTCATGTAGAAGAAACAGGGAGAAAAATATTTCTAGTGTGTCTGTGAGTTAGCGCTGTGCTTTGTACCTAAATAAGTTATTTCATAAATTTCTACAGCATTGTGAGGTCCAGAGTATTAGGCCAATTTCATAGATGGGGAAATTGAACCATAGGAATAATAAGTGACTTATATCCAAGCTGACAAAGCCATGTGGCAAGGGCCAGTTATATCTGCTTCCAAAATTGTGCAGTTTCCCCACATCCTGCCTCTGCCTCTGCCTCTGCCCCATGCCCTGGTTGTGGGCAGCCTGCCTCTTTGAACACAGTCCTCTATAGTTAAAGGCTCTGGGTATTAGCTGTCAGGGCTCAATTCTGACCCACATCCAGAACTCATTCCTTGGCTGTGGACAGTCTGTTTACATGACACAGGTCTGGGATGGCAGAGTCCTCAGTGCCTATTTGTCTGCTTTTGCCTTCTACTCAGACCTCTGGTGAGTCAGTTACAGACAAATCCAAGAACAGTTTGTACAGAGCTCACTCTAACTTACCGGGAAGGTGTCTGAGGCCCTGAAGGTCACTGGGTAAAAGTGTCAAAGTAGACAGACAGATGACCTCTCACCTCTTTGTAGGAGGGAACTGTTTGTTGAGCAAAGAGTTCAAGGGCATCCGCTCTAAGTCCCAAACAGGCCTGAATCACCAGCTCCACTTTCCAACCACAGATGTTTTCTTGTTCAAGTCCAGGTTCCAAGTGGGAAAAGACCTGCTGGATTGAGCTCTAGAAGAGACCAAGTGGAAAGAAATGTGAATCTGACATGTTGTTTTCACCACTATAAACCCAGATTCTTAGTTCCTAGTTTGACCAATCTTAGTATTTCTTGTATGGTGGAGACAGCTAACTACCCCCTAGACACTACTACTCCCCTCCACAGCATAGAATTATCACTGAGAACTGGCTTCCGTGTCAGTGACCATGTTTTCTAGCATCCCTTCCATCTTGTGGTGGTCATATAATTGCTTCACACCAGTGAGCAAATGTGATGTAGGCCAGGGGCCACCCAGTGGTGCAGAGGTAAAACATGAAGCTCTATGAAGCAATGCCACATGAGAAGGTTCCAGTTCAAGACATCAACCCACTTGTTGAAGCCATGAAAAGGGCAGTTTTTCAAGCGAGGTAGCCTGGGCTCAAATGACAGCAAAAGGAAAAGAAAAGATATAGGACCCTTTGACAGTGCAGAAATTATTCTACAGAGAGCAGCAGTGGTGTAGAAGTAAATGTGACACTTTGTGAGGTAATCTCACATGGGAAAGTTTCCAGTTCAAGGCCAGAGATTTCCCTGGGTACACGAGGCATGTATAGGCCCTTAACCCTGGACTGGCAGAAGTTGGAGATAGATCATGGTTTAAGGTGCTTGCTTGCTTTCTCTCTTGTGGGAGAAATAAATAAACTTAAGAAAAGGAAAAACAAAAACAAAAACAAAACCATGCTGTGAGCCAAAGTATACCTTCTCCAACCTCATCCCCACCCCCAACAGGAAGAAGCAGCTTGGTGCCTGACTCAACATGTGGAAGGTTTCCTGGTGACCAGGAACACCCACATAGAGGGTTTGATGAGTGAGAAATAAAGCTTCATTATTGTGGAACCACAGAAACTAAAGTTTTATTATTATAGAACCACAGAAACATTCAAATTTTTTTTGTTATAGTAGCTAATAAGTCTCTCACTAGCATACCCCAGGGTTGAGAGAGCACATAAATACTGTGTGTGGTGATGCACTGTGCTCAGGATACCCTAATTGTCACCCTAATCTTGTGGAACCCTCACACCATTCTGGCAAATATTGCCATCCCCCTTTCACTTGTTCCAGATCACACAGTTAGGAAGTGACAGAGGATTTGAATAAATTTCTTTCTGACAACAGGTATAAGAAGTCTTCCATTTTGCCACCTCTAAGACAGTATGAAATTGAAGGTTCATGAGAAAGAGCAGCTTTTCTCAGTCACTCCTGGGCAAGAGACCATAAACTGAAGGGTTTATTGTTGGACTCGGCAGAACTCACATTCTCCTCCCCTACAGGTCCTGCCCCAGGGCAGGATGAAAAACTGATAGATGCTTTCTCATCCTTCTTAACTTGGCCATCTATGAGACAAGGGAGCCCTCAAAAGACTTAGATACAGAGTTCCTAAATCTTCCCACTCAAGTCTGGTATAGGACTCAAAGAAATAGCAACAAATTTGGTTGAAGTGCCTTTGGAAGAGCTAGTGTCTTTTTTTCAGCGTGTCTTAAACTTGCTGTTGGCAGGTCATGCGGAAGCAGAGTTCCAGTAAATTTCCCAACTGAAGTGACTCAAAACTGTTGAAATTAAGGACCAGCAGTTAGTGTAATGGCTATGTCACTGGACTCCCATGTAGTTGACCGTGTTCGAGTCCCGGACCTGGTGGCTTAAACTCACACCGGGCGCATGTGTGTGCGTGCCCAAGACCCCGAGAGGAGAATGGAGGAGAAGGGATTGCACTGTGGCCATCCCCCCTGGGGGGTGATTTCTCGCTTTCTGTCTCTCTGTCTCTCTCTGTCTGTCTGGCGAGCGCATGCACCCTATAGCAAAAAAGCTCTAAAACAAAACAAAACAAAACAAAACAAAACAAAACAAAACAAAACAAAACAAAACAAAACAAAACAAAACAAAACTATTTAAAATTCACAAAGGTGGCCAACTTGTAAAGTGTGAATTATGTTACTTAAATCCCATCCACCAAGGACAACTTTGAGGGAATTTATGACACTGGATATGTCATGGATATGGATGGTTATGGGTAACATACTGAACTTATAATGTGAAGCCAGAGGTCTAAGACCTGGCTCCATGGCTTACATATCTTGGTTACATGTAACCAAGACATAGTAATTACATGTCAAGACACAACTTTTCAGATTTGTGTCTTCCTCATTTCTAAAAAGGGAGGTGGGGTGGAATTGGAAGGTGCTATTCTATTTACATAATGTTTTCAGGAGATGTCCCTGTTTTTCTCAGAGCAGAGCATTATCTTTTTTCTTTTCTTCTCTTTTTTGTTAGAGGGCATGTGCACTCACCAGAGAGAGACAGAGACACAGAGAGAGAAAAAGAGGAGAAAGCACATTGCAGTATAAGAAGCATTAGTGAAAATCGTTCCCTTGGCAATAACTTAGTCATAAGTTCCAATCTAACTGCAAGGAAGACTGGAAAATTTATCCTGCCATGATACCTAGAAAGAGGAAATGAGTTTTGCTAGCTGAAGACTGCTGCAAGCATCACTGAAGATGGAATGGATCCAGAACCACTTCCAGGTCAACTGAGTTAGGTAACAGGTTGTTTCAAGATGGCAGAATCCAGGAGAAGGGCAGGGACTTCCAGTATGCCTATCGATGGGAGGAAGTGAAGTAAAAAAAGTACACTGAACAACCTTTCAGCCAGTAAATTTGAAAGAACACTGAAACGGTGTACTCTGCTTCCTGCTCCCTCCAAACTGGGTCATTCAACCAGGGTACAGGCCTTAATCAGCCACAGTAGCAAGCCAGCCCAATACCCTGTTAATTTTCTGTGAAGTTTTGACCTGTTTGATCCAACTATTTTCACTACTTTCCACTGATCATTGTCTCTGGTTCTCATTAGTTGAAATTTATTTTCATTATTCTGTGACTGTATTTTTTTTTCCAAAACACAGGGATTTGAGGTTCACATACTTTCATCTTTTCTTTATGATTGGTTAATTAACCAACACTAGAGGGGGGTGGAGCAGGATAGGGAGCAAGGAAACTTTTAAAAATCCCTTTTCATGTAAATGTGTAGACCACTTAACAAGAAAACTTGGAGGTCCTTTGTAATATTCGTACTTGATGGTGTTTTACTTGGGAAATACTGTTAAGCCAGCTCTGATCTTAACTTTTAAAGCATGTCATTAAAATTTAAAAAAACACACATAATATTTCATAATCCGAATTAGCTTCATCTCGTATGTGCCAAACACAGAAAAGATCAACCCCGAAATGACCAAAATTTCCCCACAAGCACTGACCATTCAACTTTGTAGCAGACCATCCCTTTTTCATATATCTTGTATTCATGTTTTTAAAGCATAGAGAAATAAACTGTTTAAAGCTCAATAGAAAAATAAAATTATATACCATGGAAAGTTTTTGCGTGTGTTGAGATTAACTGGTATTTCATGTCCATTCATAAGATTTAATATGAAGAGTCAATATGATGTTACATAATTTATTCATGAGCTGCAAGGGCAATATGGTAACTATATATCTATGCCATCAATAGGGTTTCCATGCCATAAGCCACCACCCTCAACCTTCAGCCACCTCTGGATCATGGCAAGCATGTGCCCAGAGTACTCAAGGAAGTCTCTAGACTTGAACCCAGAACATTTTAATGTGTGATTGCCTCACAGAGCATTGCATTTCACTATCTGGTCCCTAAGAGATCATTTCTACATTGTGAAAGAGCTCTATTTCGTTTCATTTTGCTGTCATTTGAAGCTAGGCTGCCTCTTTTTAACAAACCATTCCTCTGGTGGCTTCAACAACTAGGTTGATGACTTCTAAATCATTCTCCCCAGAATCTACCTTATTCTAGCTCCACACTTATATAACCAGTCCAGATCCAGCTGAGGTGACACAGACTGTAGGACATCACAGCTACTGCCAGGTTGGGATCTCAGGTCATCTTAAATGTGCCACATGAGCCCATGATATCTGCTAGCTAGAAGGTTGAGAGGCAGATTGTGACAGGGTGTAGCTGTCTTGTTCTCGCCCTCTTAAAAAATAAATAAATAATTAAAAATAAAACCTTCTCCAAACTTCCCTTTTCTTGTATTTCCTAAGAAAGCATTCAGATACTTTATGATTGGTTGAGAGAGGTCAGAATCCTAAGAAAGCATTCAGATACTTTATGATTGGTTGATTGAGGTCAGAATCATTTTTCTCATCTTATTTTTATAGAATTATATCCTTTATACATTTTCATGTTGACTCTACCCTCTACAAAAAACTTGAGACTATTTTTAAAATGCATAATACAATAGAAATGATGAAATAATGAGAACAGCAAAATAAAGTTAGAAAAATGACATAAAGCTGGAGATAGATTCTCTGCACTGTATAGCAGGAAGTAAGGGCCCAAATTAAGTTATGAGTTTCCCAATAGACAACACAAAGTAGGAAGCACTTATCAGGAGGTGTGTAATTCACCTTATCTGTCAGGTTAAAGGAAATGACAGCCATTCAAGAGAAACATGATTTTGTTATATTAAAAAGCAATACCAGCAAGTGTGGGGATATGGACTTTCATACATGATGACCTGGGACAGGACTGGCCTTATAGCACAGCAGTTAATGCTGTGTATAAAGAGTAGGTGGGGGGAGGGCCTGTGAGTTACATGGTGGTTGAGACACTAGACTCTCATATGGCTAATCACGGTTTGAGTCCCAGGACTGGTGGCTTGCTTTCTCACTCTCCCTCTCTCTCTTTCTCTCTGTGGTCAAATTGAAGAATAATAATAAATTGATTAAATTAAATAATTCTTAAAAAAAAAAGTAGGCAGAGTAGCAGATGACATAGAAGTTATATTGTTGGACTCCCACATGGTCAACTATAGTTTGGGTCCAGACCCAGTAGCTTGAAACTCACACTGGCCATGTGTGCATGTGTGCATGTGTGCATGTGTGCCCAAGATCCCAGGAAGAGAATAGAAGATATGGGACTGTAGCATGGTCATCTCCTCTTGCGGGGGAGATTTTTCATTTTCCCTGTCACTGTCTCTGTCTCTATCTCCCCCAACCTTCAGCCAAATCACACAGCCAAGGCAAAAAAATCCTTAAAAGAAAAAAAAGAGAATAAGATCAACATACCAAATGCAGTTTAAATCCCAGCCTCAGAGACTTGAAAAACATATCAGTCGTGTGTGCATGTGTGCCTAAAATCCTGACAAGATGGAGAAATGGAGGAAAAAAGAGTTGCAGCATAACCACAACCTATTGAGGGGTACTTTCTCTTTCTCCCACTCCTTTTCTGGTGAGTACATATACACACCTTCTAGAAATAAAAGAGAAAAGAAAAAAATTGAATGTTAGGGAAAAAATGACTTGGAACAAAGGAAGCCTCCTTGGTTGCCTGTTTTGTCTATGTGACAGATCACTGACAGGAGACTGAGGTTAGTAGCTCAGTGAATACCTAAATTACTTTCCCTTGAAGATTGCCTGAAAAGGAGTTGAGGTGGGCAAAGAATTCCCTTATCTCCATAATCTCTCCCACTTCTCTGAGTATGTGATTCTAATGAGCATCTTAAAGCCAAATATTAATCCAACATAAAGTATATCTGCTTTAGCAGGGTCCTTTGTGGTCTGGCTTGGGTTCCATCTTCAGCCATGCACACTTCACATGGTCAGCACTGCAGTAGTTACTGTTCCTCTCATTCTTCATGACTTGGCTTGTGCTATCACTCCTATAAGCATCCTCTTGCTCCAATTCTCTGCTCCATATTCCTGTTCATCCTGTGCAACTCAACGCTCATTTCTCCTGGAAACTTTTTTTTTTGTCTCCCGAATTGGAAGCTTTTTCCTTTAGTTTCTGATATCACATGTATGGCCTCCTGTTGTAGCATTTGCCCTGTGTGTATTAAGATTTCTTGTTAAGTGCTGCTACTGCAAATAAGAAGTCAATATTTATTAAGCACTTTCTATGTCTTAAGGACTGAGCTAGATGCTTTCACATACATAATTTTCTTTGATCTGTATTAGGCTTCTGTTGTAGAGTGACAGATCAGTAACAAAACGAATAGCCTTAAGCAACACGCATTTATCACCTCAGTTTCTATGGACTCTGAATGTGGATGTGGCTCAGCTGAGTGCCACTGGCTTAAGGTCTCTTATGAAGTTGCAGTCAAGTCAGGGCCATGGTGTCATCCCAAGACTCAGCAAGGAAAGGACCTGCATTTGAATATGTTCATGCAGCTGATGAAAGATCTAAGAAAATTTGTTCTCCAGCTCAGTTACCTCAGACTTTCTAGAGGGCACCCTCGGTACAGGGCTTCTTCCATAGTGAGCTATGCAATAGACAACAAAAGCAATCAACAAAGAAGACACAGATTATATAACCTAATCTTGGAAATGACATTCCATCACTTCTGCCATATTTTATTTGTTATATGCAAGTCTCTACATCCAGCCTGTATTTAAAGCAAAGAGGTCATGCAGGGTATGAATATCAAAAAGTGGATTATTGAGAGCATCTCAGAGGTTTCCTACCAGGATCTCTCATGCAATCTTGCAAATTCAGTCTCATAACTCCCATTT
This sequence comes from Tupaia belangeri chinensis, assembly GCF_000334495.1. Taxonomy (NCBI): domain Eukaryota; kingdom Metazoa; phylum Chordata; class Mammalia; order Scandentia; family Tupaiidae; genus Tupaia; species Tupaia belangeri. Next base: position 3,472,637 of record NW_006159776.1, on the reverse strand, counting down.
TGAAAATAAAAGACTGAAGTTTAGGAAAGTAAGCAACTTCCTGGAGAATATTGGACTTGTGGTGAGGTCTATTGGACCTTCCAGTATACTTATTATGTTCCCTGGTGCTTCAAACACAGAAAGCAGAAACATGCATTTTTGTCTTAAGGACCGACGAGGTGCAAACAGTATAGTAGACATTGGATAAATCAGAAGTCACACACAGCTACATTCACTTCTTCTCCACTTCTCTATCTTTAAGAGATTTGGGGCATACACCCATACACACTTGGTATGATTTTCAAGCTGCTAGGTCCAGGACATGAGCTGCATGGATAGTCATGTGTAATCTGGCACCTTTAACCACCAGACCATGAGCTGACCCCCCAAAGTTACTGCTTTAAGTCACCTCTTAGCCTAGACACTTCAGCCTGAGTTAGGTCTGACAAATGCAATGTAAACCCACTAGTTTTCTGGAGGCTCTGGAGACCAATAGAAAAAGGAGAAATTTAGAGACTGGCCCCATAGCACAACAGTTCAGCACTGTGCATGAGAAGCCAGATCTCATGCAGATCTAATCTCAGTGGCTTGAGAAACATACCAGATATGTGTGCATGCATGCCCATGGGATGGAGAAATGGAGAGAAAAAAACTGCAGAATGACTATACCTCATTGAGGGGTTGAAAGTACTTTCTCTCTCTCTCTTTCTCTCTCTCTCTCTTCTATGGTGCACATACCCCCTGGCAATTTTAAGAGATAATTTTAGAATCAAACAGCCGCCAATTTGAATCTGAACTCTTCTACTTATGGTAGTATGCCCTTGGATAAGTCATTTCACCTCTTGGACCATAATTTCATTATCTATAAAATACAAATGATAATGCCCATCTTATAGAATAATAATAAGCTTTAAATGAGAAAATGTAAACACTTAGCAGAGTTCAAGGCACATCATAATGCTTGAAAAATTATAATGATATTATTAATTTAAATATTTTTATTATAACCATTATCATTATTATGACTTAATTGCATTGAAATTATTTGTTTACATGCGGACTAAGCTCACAAAGAAATGCAAGGTAGTGGTTCTCATTATAGTTCTAAAGCATATTTTATTCAATGCAAGTGGTAATGTTGGCAATATCTTGAATGAGAACTAGAACCAGAAGACAGAAAAACTATTCCACATCAATTCATAAAAGGACTCTCTTCCAGTTAAGATTTCTTTGTTAAGAATACTCTGTCTTGAAAAGTAATAATGGGAACCAGCAGTTAGCGTAATGGCTATGTCACTGGACTCCCACGTAGTCGACCGCGGTTCGCGTCCTGGACCCGGTGGCTTAAAACTCACGCCTGGCGCGTGTGCGTGCGTGCCCAAGATCCCAAGAGGAGAATGGAGGAGAAGGGATTGCGGCGTGACCATCCCCCCGGGGGGTGATTTCTCGCTTTCTGTCTCTATGTCTCTCTCTGTCTGTCTGGCGAGCACACGCACCCTATAGAGAAAACCTCTCCAAAAAAAAAAAAAAAAGGAAAAAGGAATAATGATGGCTAAGCACTATAAGGCATTTTATTGTTATGAGGTGAGATCACTCATATAATTTAATTTCAGTCTCACAACTACACCACAAAGGAAAGAGTATTCTCAGCTCCATTTTCAGGGTAGAAACTTTAGCACATAAAGGCAAAATAGAACCAGTTCCATAGCTCAATGATAATGTGCTACTCAAGAGAAGATTATCCCACGTGGTGACCACAGTTCAAAATTCCAGCCTGGTCGGCCTGAAACACTCAGCACACAGATGGATGCTCAGGATCTGGCTGACTGGAGGACAGGAGGAAGGGGATCATAGTGTGACCACACTGTGGAGAGCACTCATCTCTTTCTCTCTCATGCATGTGCACATGCTCTATCATGAATAAAGAAGAAATTAAGAATAAATAAAGGTAAAATGACTTGCCCAAATGAGAATGATCGACTTTGAACTAGATGTTGTTTTTCTGTACCTAGTAAGTTTTAAATAGTAAGTTATATGTAATAATAACCAGAAATCTGCTCAAAAACACATTACCAGGCACCAGTGGAGATTCTGACTTAGTTTCTCCATTGTGGAAAATAGATATTTGCTTTTTAACAAGCACCCCCCAGGTGATTCTGATCAGGTAGTCAACCAAAGACCATTCCCCTCATACAGGGGGTGTCTTAAGAGATACTCATAAGCATTTATACATTTGCCAAAGCTATTTTCTGTTATAATGGGCACATAGAGACCTACGATTGGGAAGGTTTAACCTTAATTTACTAATTAATGGTTTCATTTTGCTTCTTGGCCAAGTCTTAGACCCTAGTATTGATAATGGCTAGAGATACATCTTTGAATTGTTTACCTCTCTGACCAGAAGTATGCATCCCAAAAGAGAAGTCAGCCTATAGCCACATGACACCATGATTAAGGTGTTCCAAGAGCCAGAACTCTGAGGTGCTTTGAGAGAGTTAAGGTCCATCTCCTCGAAGCCAGCCTCAGCTCCTGTGGAGTTGGCACCCCACCCATGGCTCCCAGAATCCTTTCTGTACCAAGGAGCATAGTGAAAGTATAAGTTTGGAAACCTGCCTCCTGGAAAAAAGAGGTGAGGGGAGGGTGGGCAGAACAATCACACCTTGTTCATCTTTGTATCCCCAGCACCCAGCTGCAGAAACTTAAGGGGTACTCACTGAGAGTATGAATGAATGAATGAATGAATGAATATGGAACCGAATATTATGACTTATTCTTCTTACAATGTTTGGTACAAATTTCCTAGATGACTTTGTCTTGGCCTAGGTCTAACTCTTCAATTTAAGTTTTTTTTTTTTTTCTAACCATGATAGAAACTTTCTTCATTTTTCTTGTAATACTATTTAAAAAAAAAATTGAAAGACCACTTCTTATAAAACTACAAGAATAACTAACAATAAACACTTCAGATTGTGATACAAGAAATACTATAAACTGGTTTTTTTTAAATTGTATCCCCAGCACCCAGCTGCAGAAACTTAAGGGGTACTCACTGAGAGTATGAATGAATGAATGAATGAATGAATATGGAACCGAATATTATGACTTATTCTTCTTACAATGTTTGGTACAAATTTCCTAGATGACTTTGTCTTGGCCTAGGTCTAACTCTTCAATTTAAGTTTTTTTTTTTTTCTAACCATGATAGAAACTTTCTTCATTTTTCTTGTAATACTATTTTAAAAAAAAATTGAAAGACCACTTCTTATAAAGCTACAAGAATAACTAACAATAAACACTTCAGATTGTGATACAAGAAATACTATAAACTGGTTTTTTTTAAATTATTTTACTGGCAACAATATATTTGGAAACTAATTTGGCACCTCAATTGCCAAACCCTGGTCTGTTAATCCCCCAGAGAAATATAGGGTGTGAGGCTTTGTGGTGAAACCAACAACTAACATGCCACAAAATGAATTTCCAATCGCAGATCTAACCCACACAACATCTAGCTGAGTGTTCTAATGGTGTTCTCTTGGTTGCCTTCTGTTGGAGGGAGTATCATTCCATTTTACAGTCATAGTAAGTGAGGTTCAACAATCACATGGCTAGTAAGAAGGAAAACTGGAATCACACATTGTCCTTCTGTGACTAGATATGTCATTAGCATAATGTCCTCCAGGTTTAGCCATACTGTTGCATATGGTAAGATTTCCTTCTTGTATTAATGCTGAAAAATATTCCATTGTGTATACTACATTTTCTTTATTCACTAATCAATCAACAACACTTACGTTGTGTCCATAGTTGGCTATTATGAATAGTGCTACAATGAGCATGGGTGTGCAAATATCTCTTCAAGATCCTAATTTCAATTCTTTTGGCTATATACCCAGATGCAGGATTGTTGATGCATGTGGTAGTTCTATTTTTAATTTTTTCTGTACTTTTTTTTTTATGGCAGCTGCAACATGTTGCATGCAAGACCAAAAAGGTTCTAGAGAGAAGTTATACAACATAGTATTTATACTTAGCAACATTGCATTGTGCATTTAAAAAAAATTTAAGAGGGTACATCTTATGGTAAGTGCTGTTATCACAAGAAGAAGAATGGGAACAAAAGGAAGCTCCTGGAGACGATGGAGCTCTGTATTACCTTGACTGTGGTGATAGTGTTTGCACATGTCCAAAGTAATCAAATTGTATATTTTAAATATGTGTAGTTTTTATATATCAATTATTCCTCACAAAAGCTGTTTTAAAAAAAGAAATCCTAGTGAATTTGTCTCATAGCAGTGTGAATATACTTAACACTACTGAACTACTCTTAAAAGTAGTTATGATAATAAAATTATATATTTTGTGTTTTCTACTACCAGAAAAGGAAGTAAGGAATGAAGAAAGAAGGGAGGAAGGAAGGAAGGAAAGAAGGAAAGAAAGAAGGAAAAAAGGAAGAAAAAGGGATGGTGAGGAAAGGAAAGAAGGAAAGCTTGAAGAAAGAAAGAAAGGCTTAAGAAAAATGAAAGGTAGATGTGAATTCAAACTCAGGTTCTTTTGAGTCTCAGTCCCATAGGATTCATGTAACACTTTCAATTAACTCTAATTTAGAGCAATGAAAATCCAGACAGGCCACCCTATGACTTGGGAGTTACGGTGGATGGATCCCACATGGCCAACTGTGCAGCTTGAGTCCTGGACATAGCAGCTTGGGGAACATGCCAGACACATGTGCATGCATGCCAAAATTCCAAAAGGAGGAAGAAATGAGGGAAAAGTGATTGCTGTGTGACTTCTCCATGGGGGGTGCTTTCTCACTTTGTCTTTCTCACTTTTTCTTTTTGTGTTGAGTGTACACACCCTCTGGAAAAATTAAAGAAAAAAAAATCCAGACAGTATATTGCCTCTCCTCCTCAAAGAAGACTTCTGGCCCTTCCCCACTTTCCCTGCCAAATGATTTCATATAAATCATGCTCTTTTGAGGAAAAGATTGGGAATGCCATACCCTGTGAACCACACAAAACATGCAAAATTGCCTGAGAGCTATTACAGTGTTATCCTGAAGCCCTGAACACATCTGGGCCCTCAGAAAAATCAGGCTGCAACAAATGGACAAAACATGATTAAGGAATAAATGCTCATCAAGTAAAGTTGGAATAAATAGAAACTGAAATGAAGAATAATCAAAAATGCCCCTAATCTATCCCCCAAAGATGATAAAGTATTTGATTAACACTTATGTGGATATATATCTTCAAAAATTTATAAAAATATATATTATTTTAAAAACTATGCATGAATTTCAAAACAAAATTTGCACCAACCAAAATAAACACATAATTAATTTCATTTTGCTAAGAACTTTTTGAATCCTCCTCAATCTATATATCTGGAATCATAGTTTATAGCAATATGTTACATATTATTGTTTTTCCATGTAAGTAGATACATTGTTCTGTCTATTGACAGTTTTTATAGGTTTTCCTAGGTGCATAGTACTCCAGCAAGAACCCAAATAATAAATCTTTTTTTGTTGTTACATATTTAGGTTATATCTTGTTCACTGCTCTAAGAAATTCTCTAATAAAGAGTTTTGTAAATAAATTATTTTTAAAGAATTCTTTATTTACTTAATTTTTATTTGTTATTATCATTCATTATTTTAAATTTGACCAGAGAGAGACAAAGGGAAAGTGAGAAAGTGAGCTACCAGGTCCGGGACTTGAATCACTGTCAGCCATGTGGGAGTCCAGCACCTTAAGCATCATGCTGTCAGACCTGTAAATAGATTTTTTAAGAAGATTTTATGATTAAGACATTAGGATACATCCTCAGAAATGGACTATTGGCCTCTTAGGTATGAATATCACATGAATTTCCAAAACCCTTTTAGAAAGTCTGTACTAGTCTTCATTTTACCTATAGAGCAATTCTCATCACGAAACCTAGGGTTGGCTTTGTTGATGTGTGACTTGTGGAACAGTCAAGAGGGCTCTCTATTTGGTTCTCTGCTGGCACCATTTTGAAATTCTTTGAATATGTGCTTTGTAAGCGAAGTCGGATGGAACATATGAACATGCAGGTGTGCAGAAGACATTAGGGCAATGTTCCTACAGAGATCTTATCCCCTGTTCCTTACTGCCACATCCACGTATAAGGCCAGCCATGCCTCAAAAGTACAAAATTCCAGTAGATGCTCTGAGCCTGGGAGTTCAGAGAGATTCAAAGCAAATGCAATACTTCTGTGGCTGAATGAGCCTGGGGAAAGGGGGAAAGGAAGGATGGAGGCCAGAAGCACTGATTGTACTAAAAGGACATGCTTTTTATTGAAAGCAGAACTTAATTCAAATGGCCAACAAGCCCTATCATATGCTTTCGTGCTAGTGTTACTTCCTGTTTTAGTCAGCCACTTAATTTGGTTTCCTTTTATTCTGCCCTTACTCATTAGTGAGCCAAAGGTAGGGAGTGTTGATAGAATGTGCATATATCAAGAAGTGGATTAAAGACAGTGAATTTTGTGCAGCATTTCTACTCACCCGGTAAGAGTGAAATATACAGCCAACCTCCATAGTGCAGTCAGTGGCGTAAAACAAAAGTGTGGAAAGCCACATGGCCAAAACCAGTTTTGGAACCCCAGCCTGGTAAACCTGAAACACTCTGGTTTTCACACATCCAAGATCCTGACAAACCGAAAAGCTAGGAGAGGGGGATCCTGGCATGACAAAATCCCATTGAGGGTACTTCTCTTGCATGTGCTCTCATGCATGCTCATGTGTTTGCGATCATGCATAAAAATTAATAGACTTTTTCAAAAAATGAAAAGCAGGCCTAGCCATGGTAACATGTGCTGCTAGTCCTGCTACTTCCACAGTCTGAGGCCTCATAGGAGGCCCACTTTTTTTTTTTTTTTATTATGAGAGCATGTGTGCACACTTTAGAGAGAGAGAGAGAAAGTGAGAAGCCACTCCCCAGTGGTAGTGGTCATACCACAATCTCTTCTATTCCATTTCTCTATCCTGTCAAGATTTTGCATGTACATGTACACATGCCTAGTATGTTTCTTAAGCCTCCAGGGCCAGGATCAAACTGCACAGTTGGCCATGTGGAATTTGTTTCCCTTTACCAACAGGTCACAGGGCTGACTGAGACGCCCACATTTAATTTCTGAACCACCTTAAAAGCCAGGCACATTTTCATGGCTTGCAGTCCCAGCTACTCAGGAAGCTAAGGCAGAAAGATCATAACACAGCAAGGCCTTGTCAAACAAACAAACATTAAGAATTAAGTATTTAAAATACAGAATAAAATTAGTAATTCTTCAAGGAGTTTGACTCCTCTTTCTGAATCCTGTCGCTTCAAAGGAGTCAAAGCTGATTTTACTAAGAGTAATCTTTCTTCTTCCTTCTCCCCGCCTTCCTCTAACTGCCTTCTGGCTCAACAGCAGGCTGATGGCTTTTTTTGTACAATCTAATCAGTGACGGGCTGCCCAGGCCAACTTCTCCAGAAAGTGACGGATTAATTGCAACATTGGTTTAGGCACTAGTATTCACTAAAGGGCAGCTGGGTTAGTATTTCTTTATTGCCATGTGCTCTATGACTCTCCGGTTCTTTGTTTACTTGCTTGCTGGTAAATTTTTACAGCCTTATTCTGCCAAATATAACTTCCCTTTGGGTTAAGGCCTCATTTCTTAAATACAACTTTGGAACTTTGGACTGCAGTAAAGACACTCTTGTCATTATGAGTTGACTCTTCTTTATAAAATTCCAAAGTTTTCCTCCTAAGGACGTTATGACAAGACATTGCGTGGTATCCAGTGTGTAAAATCTCCCCAGGCTGATAACCTATAGCCTGGAGAAGAAGCAATCTAACCTCTAAGGCAGCCATTTTCAATTGTGCTGCATGTTAGACCAACTGAGAGGCTTTACAAAGCAGGGATGTCTGGATCAAACCCTACAAGACTCTGGCTTAGTCAGTCCAAGGTATCTCCTGGACACTGAAAGTTTTCCAACATTTCCAAGTGATTCTGTATACAGCCACAGTTTGGGAACTGCTTAGAACTCTCAGATCTCATTCATTTAAATTCAAAGGAGGAAATTCACACAACTAGATCAGTCAGAACATCAACTTCCTTATCAATAGCCTCAGCAAATAATTATGGAACCTCTGATGGCTAACAGGGTCAATGTCCTTTGATTGCAAAAATGAGTAAGATAACTTCCCAATCTAGAGGAGCTTTCAGAATAGAGGGTGAGTGAAGAAATCAGCAAGCTAGTCTGAAAAAAAGGAGACTCTAGAAAGAGGTATGTTCATAAGGCAGCAGAATTGTGTACATACATCTTGCCTTTGGAAGGGAAGGTCCCAGACCCCTCCACAGAGGAAGTGATGATTTACATATTCACACACATGCATTGGCAGGAAGACTGAAAAAGGCTACGAAGCATTGAGTGCCCAGGGAAAGGACAACATCTTATCTGACTTAGCATCCCAAGTGACCAGCACAATGCTGACACAAAATAGTTGTTCCTCAACAGATGTTTAAAGAATAAGTGTATAGGCCAACCAGTGGCACAGTGGTAACATGACACACTGTGATGACCCACATGGGATAATCTTGAGTTCCTGTACTGAAGGCCTCCCCATTTACATGGGACACATATATGTGCCTGTGATCCAGGCTGACTGAGGTTGGGGACAGATCACTGCATGGAAACTGTTGTACATGCCTGTCTCTATATGTGTGTCTCTCTCTTTTTCACTCTTTCTCTCTCACTGAAGAAGTAAATAAACTTTAAAAATGTTTTAAAGACTGGCTCCATAGTCTAGTGGTTAAGTGAGCCAGATTCCCACACGGTCAACCACAGTTCAAATTTCAGCCCCACAGGTTTGAGAAATATGCTATATACCATGTGTGTGCCCAAAATCTCAATAGGATGGAGAAATGAAGGAGGAATTGCAGCATGACCATGCCCCACTGGGGGGAGGGGCTTTCTCCTTTCTCTCTCTCTCTCTCTCTCTCTCTCTCTGTCTGTCTCTCCAGCAAGCACACATGACCTCTGGCAATTAAAAAAGAAGTGAATGGTTGGCATGACATGGATGTAGCATAAAGTGCTTGAATGACCAAAATAAAACGGTTGAAAGACTTTCTCAGAGCCAGACCATGACAGGCCCTGATAGCTCTTGAGCTGGACAGTTTTGTCTGAGCTATTCATTGGGAAATAAATCTTCCAGTAGACACAGGTGATGCTATGGTTGGAGATAAACTTGGAAGTAGCTTAGGAAGTAAGAGCCCAGGAGGAAGGCTAATGAAGACCTGAATTAAGCCAGGGTAGTGGGCACCAAGTGGAGGGTGTTGATATTGTTCACTAACGTGCCTGAGAAGTAGTCTTACCTTAGGATAACTTTTTTCAGCACTTTCTTCCTTACAGTCCAGAAAAGACCCTCAAATGTTATCACTGTCACCTCTTCCAACTCTTTAGGCAGGTTATAGACAGAGATAGGAATCTACTCCCTGGTTAGCCCTCCTGTGGTAGTAATAGTAGGCACCAGTTAATGAATCCCTGCTATGTGCCAGGGTGTAGTAGGGAACTTTGGCATGTCTGCCCAACTTTGACAATACATCCACAGCCTCTACTTTAAAAATAACCCATATAAGAGAGACAGTTGTGGGTGAGTTAGGTAGCGTAGTCATTAAGGTGGCTGGATTTCACGTGGCTGACTGTGCAGTTTGAGTCCTGGACCCAGTGATTTGAAAAACACACACACATGTGTGCATGCATGCCCAAAATCCTAAGAGGAGAATGGAGGACACAACCATCCCCCCAAAGGGTGTTTCCTCACTTTCCCTCTCTCTCTCTCTTCCTCTCTCTGCTAAGTGCACACACTTTGTAGCAAATTTCAAAAGAGAAAGAGAGTTATAGCATAATGGTTATCCTTGGATTTAAATACTACCACTTATTATTAATAGTTATTTGGGCAAGTTATTTGCCTCTGTTTTGTCCTCTAGAAGACATAAATAATAATCGTGTCCACCTCACAGTGTTGCTGTGAGAGCTGTGTTAACAAATAGTAATGTCTAGTTCAAAGAAGGTGCTACATCAGTGTAGATTTTTCCCCTTCCGAGTACTCATCTCTTTATAGACAGCCAAAATGACACTGACTCCCCTAGTAAAAAGATAGCTAAGAATATTTTAGCTTGCCCTAAGAAACACAGGAGCTTTTCAAACTGGAACTATACCATCAGCTCTCTCTGGGGAACACACACTACTAATACACTATGACAAAAAAGTTTGTGTCCACATTCACTTTAATTCTCATAACAATCCTCAGGAGAGGGCACAGTGGGTAAGTAGGGATCCTGGTTGGCTCAGGTTGCCTTAACAAGACACCATAGACAGTTGACTTAAACAATGGAAAACTGGGACCAGCAAATGGTGTGATGGTTACATTGCCTGGATTCCCACATGGCTGACCATGGTTCAAGTTCTGAACCTGGTGACTTGAAACTCACACCAGGCATGTGTGCATGTATGTCCAGAATCCCGAGAGAAGAATGGAGAAGGGATTGTGGCATAGCCATCCCACTTAGGGATTTCTCACTTTCTCTTTCTCTCTCTCTCTCTCTCTCTCTCTCTCTCCAGTGAGTACAACCACCCTATAGCAAACATATCTCTAAAAAATTATTTCTCACAGTTCAAGAGGCTAGAAAATCCAAAATCCAGGTGCCAGCAAGTTCAGTTCCTGGCAAGAGTCCTCTTCCTAGCCCTTCCAGAGGCTTTCCCCTTCTAACCCTGATTACTTTGCAAAGGCCCAATCTCCAAATACCATCATTTTGGGAGTCAGAGCTTCAACATATGAATTTTGGAAGACAAAAGCATTCAGCCCATAATAGTATGTTTCCTACCTTAAAGTTTACTTATTTATTCTTGAGAGAGAGATAAGTATCCATGACAGGTCTCTCCATGTCACAGTCTTCTACCTTTGCAGTCAACCAGGATGACAATCATGCACTGATATATCTGGAGTGTTTGGGTTGACCCAGGAATCAACCTCAGCCTCTCATGTGGCTGCACCATGGCTGGGTCATGTTTCCCATTTTATAGATGGGAGCACTAAGGCCCAAAGAGTAAAGTAACTTTCTGAAAATCACCAAGCTTGTGAATTCAAAAGTCAGAACTGAGCTAATCGGTCTCACACCCACCATTCTATCTACTCCAAACATGGTTTTCATGTTAGCTATTCTAACACAAAATAGCAAGGTATTCATCTTTAGAAATAGTCAATAAAGATATGAAAAAGTACACAACCTCACTAGTTATCTGGGAAGTGCTAATTAAAAGGATTGTAAGATTCCATTTTTCACTCATCAGATGGGTGAACAGTAAAAGACTAATAATATCCAGTGAGGGAGAGAGGAAAGGCATGCTCTTAAATAATGTTTGTAGGAATGCACATCAGTAGACTGTTTGGAGGGCAATTTAGCAGAATCTATAAAAATTTTAAATGTGCATTCTCTTTGATCAAGTAATTTTAGTTCTTGATATCTACCGCAGGAAAAGTTTCACATGGGTACAAAAAGCATACACTGCATTTTCTGGTAATCATGAAACAGTGGAAGTACCATAAGACCCATTCCTAGGAAATGGTTAAAAGGACCATGGTGTCTACTGACTGTGGCATCTGCAAAACCTTCCAAATGAATGTGGCTGATTTATATATTCAGCATTATATTTACTAAGTAAAACAAAATGTGGAATGTGTACACCATAATTCTATTTATAAGATTAAAAAGGCACCAGTTAGGAACCAGACGATGGTCCGGTGGTAAAACAGGATATTCTGCAGAGTTAGTGGAAAGGTTCTGGGTTCATGTCTGGAGATCTCTCTGAATACATTGGGAACATGCATTCCCTTGATCTAGGGCTGGCTGGGGCTTGGGTGGATCACAGCATCAAGACTCTGTGGGAGTGCTCCCTCCTTGTCTCTCACGTATGTGTTCATGGAATAAATAATAAATAAAAACTTTCTTAGAAACCCCAAAACATACAGCCAACTGATCTTTGACAAAGAGTACCAGTCAATCCAGTCGGAAAAGGAAAACGTCTTTAGCAGTTGGTGCTGGAAAAACTGGGTATCCACCTGCACAAAGATGAATCAGAACCCCTATCTGTCACCATTAACAAAAATCAACTCAAAGCAGATCAAAGATCTAAATCTAAGACCAAAAACTGGTGGAAAACACTGGGGAAACTGGGAGACATTGGGGTAAGCAAAGATTTCTTAAGCAAGAACCCCAAAGCACAGGCAATAATCCCTCAAATAGACAGATGGGATTACATAAGATTAAGAAATTTCTGCACAGCAAAGGACACAGTAATTAGTGTGAATAGACAACCCTCAGAATGGTAGAGAATTTTTATTAACTGTGCCTCAGATAAGGGACTGATAATCAGAATACACAGGGAACTCAAGCAGCTTACCCGGAAGAAAATTATTAACCCAATTAAAAGATAGGAAAATGAGCTGAATAAACAACTCACTAAGGAAGACATATGAGCAACCAAAAGCGTATGAAAAAATGCTCAACATCTCTCATCATAAGGGAGATGCAGGTCAAAACTGCAATAAGATGCCACCTAACTCCAGTCAGAATGACAAAGATTAAAAAAAAAATGATAAATGCTGGAGGGGATGTGATGAAAGGGGAACACTCCTACATTGTTGGTAGGAATGTAAATTGATGCAGCCACTGTGGAGGACAATATGGAGGTTCCTCAAAAACCTTCAAATAGAACTACCATATGATCCAACAATTCTACTCCTGGGCATCTACCCAAAGGACAGGAAAACACTCAGTTGGAAAAGCACTTGCATAACTATATTTATTGCAGCATTATTCACAATTGCTAAGACATGGAACGAACCTAAATGTCCACAAATAGATGAATGGATTGAAAAAATATGGCACAGATACTCCTTGGAATACTATTCAGTCAAAAAAAAAAAAAGGCCCTGGAATATGATAGAAAATGGACAACTATAAAAGATTCGTTGCTGAATGAAGCAAGTCAGGCTATGAAAGGGAAACATTGTATGTCTCCACTTAACGTATACTGACTGTCCACACTCTATGGTAGAGACTGAAAGACTGGAAGACATAAAAGCATTGAAAACTGTTGCCACTAGAGACAAAATGGAAGGAGAGTGTGGGAGGGGAAGAGCATGGGAAAGAAAATTTGGGGGAAAAATAGAGAGGCAAGATCTTTGTGGGATACAGATATGGTTTATTATCTGTTGATGAGGATGTGTACAGTATTCTCAACTGGACTGGACTGAGGTGTATGTCACACTGGGTAAAGTCTCTTTAAAGTCTAAATGATGTATAGCAATTAAATGTATAAATAATAATAATAATACAAGAATACAAAAAAAGAAAGCACTATGTTTATATTGTGTGTGTGTGTGTATGTGTGTATATATACATCGTATACATGTTTATGGGAATAAATAATAAATAAAAACTTTCTTAGCAACCTCTATGTCTATATTATGTGTGTGTGTGTGTGTGTATAATTTTATGAACAAAAATTCAAGGACACATACACATCAAACTGCTAATAGTTACTTCTGGGTTAAAGGAAAGCTAAAGAAAGTTTTTGTCTTGATGGTGTATTGTCTTAAATTTCACAATGAGAGTACAGTCATATTATTATTCATATAATTCTAATAAATATATACATAAATAATTGAAATGATCACCTTGTAAGCTAAATAATGTGATTGAAGGTATTAAAAAATGTAAAATAAATAAATAAATAAATGGAAAAAAATATTAATAAGGCATGAAAATTAACTGTTTTCTTTTACAACATTTGTTTTTCTTCTCTAACAATAACCCTGTGGGGTAAACAGGGTAGGGTTATTGCCTTACATTTCAAATGAGAAATCAGAGTCTGTGAGAAGAGGAGGCTTCTCTGAGATGACAGGATGGCCAGTGATAAGGCTTGAGTGAGACCCTAGATCTTTTGACTACCATCTGGTGCTCTGTGGTTTGCACCTTCCTGTTTTCTTCAGCTTCCATAGTATTCACACTATTTTGCCTGTGATCAAAAGAAGCTATCAACCCATTCCTTCAAGAAAACCTTCAACTCTTTTTAAAAAGTTAGAAGGTTTCAAAGCTTTTCTTCTCTCTCTTCTGTTGGTAAGTCAGTCCTGAGAGGAAAATGGAGAAGAGATTGTAGCATGGCCTTCCCCCCAGAGGTGATTTCTCACTTCCCCCTCTATCTGTTTCTCTGTCTGTCTCTGGAAAGCATACCCTGGCAAAATAAATAAATAAACAAAACAAAACAAAAACAAAAGCAAAAGACAAACAAACAGAAAAAAAAAAAAAAACACAGTTGGAACTGGAAGCCAGTGTCCTCAGATTCTCTACTTGAAACCTGCAGCTTCCATTTGCAAAGAACTCTCTGATGTTCTGTCCGATTTGCTTCCAAATAAATCTCATGTTGCTGATGTCTATAAAGTCTGACTTTATAGCAGAGAGCCCTCCTAGAACTCTGTCTTTAATAAAAGGGGAAAGAAGTGGAACTACTAATTTAGTTTCTTTAAAAGGCATGTATTTTCATGCACATTAAGTCCATCTGTTGGTGAAATGGATGCCTTTGCACAGTGTATAATTTGATAAAACCCAAAAGAACTCAGAGCTCCTAGCTTGAAGCAGAAATAGAGAAAGTGGCTGGGAACCTGACTAAAGTAGAGAAATCCACCAAACACTATTTTTAGAACAAAATCTGATTTAAAAATATATACATATACCCATCATGGAGAAAGATTAGTGTTCTCTGTTTAAGAGACTCTCAGCACAGTTCTGCCACTTTAGGAATTGCAATCAAAGAACCCACTGTCTCTACAGCTCATTTATCGGGGATATTTTTCATGGCACTGTGCAGTGTTTGCTGCCTCCCTCCCTGCCTTCACATTGCTCGATGGATCCCAATTGGCTGCAGAGAGCTTACAAATTGGCAGCCACATATTTATACACCAGGCTGAAGTATTTTAAAATGTTTAATTCTGACAGTATTTAGAACTTGTGATTCCACATTAAAATCTGGACTTCTAATTTCTCAGCAACTCAGAAGATCTGACCATGCTTGGGTCCAAATTCCTGCAGAGCACTAATGGGCTGATGCCAAGTAGTGTAGGCACAATATAGACAGCATGCACTTCCTGGTGTGCCACAAGCTCCACCTGTATGCACCTGGCTTCTATAGATACTTGGAATTGAAATACCTGGCCTGGAGAATTTAAGTCTAAACTTCACAAAGCGTACTCAAGGTTCATCATTATTGACTACTGTTTCTCCATCCTCATTCTCTCCCTGGTCTTTCCCCATTATTTAGTAAATAAACCTTCATTGGTCACTAGCTATCATTCGGCATGCTAGATGGATAGAGATCAATAAAATGCCCATCAGATGACACATAAAAGTTAGGACAATTCAAGCAGAGTTGGTTGAATTGATAGGGGAACCACAAAGATAATGCACAAGCCTAGAAACTTTAGGACTCTTTATACCCCTTGAACTAAAGGAGAAGAAATGCCTGCCTAGAGAGAAGTTACAGTCTTCTGCTGGGAATGCAGCCAGCCCAAAATAACTGCGGAGCAGGAACTGTGAAGAGGACCAACTGCTCTCACTATCCTCTCTACCTCTGGCCTTCCAGGGGGACTTCTCCATTGGCCAGCAGCAAAGGTCAGAAAGACTTTGATGCAGTCCATAGAAGTAAGCTTCCTTAGAGAGCAAGGCAGAGGAAGGGTAAGGTGGAGACAATGTACAAACAGAAGACATCAGTCTAACTCCAGTCAAGAGACTCACAGTCGAGTGAGGAAAAAGACAAGTCAGCAGACAGTGTCAGTGCGCTGGGGCAGCACTGTGCTAGCGAGGAGCATAAAGGGCTCTATGAGTTCAGAGGAAGCAACTAACTGAAGGCAATTGGAAGTTTTCAGGAAATGACAAATTCAAAGCTGAGAAATGATTGAAGAACAAGGAGTTAGTCTGATAGAGGGGAGGAGTGAAAGGTAGGTTGTCTCAGCAAAGAGGGCACTCATAGGTACCATACACCCAACTCACTGTATCACTCAGCATTCCCCAAAAGTTTCTTGCATTTTTATACTATGACTGTGCATAGACTCTGCTGCAATAGCTTCCTCCTACACTTCTTGGGACATTATCTCACTCTTAATTCAATTCAAAAATCAGCTCTCCAAGCGATTCCACTCCTACATCCACCCAATAAAAATATGGATATGTATGTACCGGTAGACACACATTAGAATACTCATAAGAGTATCATGAATAGCAACCAAATGCTCATCAACAATAGAATGGATCAATAAACTATGGTATATTTACAGAATAGATTACTATACAGCAATAACAATGTATGGTCTATAATTATGTGCAAAACTATGGATGAAGTACACAAACAGAATATTGAATGAAAGAAGTCAGACACAAAAGAGTACATAAAAGTTTCCATTTAGAAAAAGATCAATGGGCCAACCAGTGGCATGGTGTCTCTGATGGTTGGGTCTCACATGGCTGACTATGTGATTTGAGTTCCAGACCTGGTGGCATTTTATAATGGATTCATGTGGGTGCATGCCTCAAAATCCCTAGAAGAGAATAGAGGAAAAGGAATTGTGGCATGCCAGTTTCTCTGTCTCTCTCTTTCTCTCTCTCTTCTGTTCTCCCCAGTAAGTGCATGTGCTCTCTAGGAAATTTTTTAAAAAAGAAAAAGATCAAAATCAGGTAGTAATCCTCTAGGAGTGTGGTAGCAACCAGAAGGTAGCACAGTATCATGGTGGTGGAGACAAGGAAAAATCTGCATTGCTAGTACTGTCTTGTTTCATGATCAGGGCACTGGTTGTATGGGTTCATGAAAACTAAGAGAGTTGTACGCTATGTATAATTTTTTATATGTCATAATTATTTTTTTTAAGTATGAGATTTCTGTCCAAAAATCTCAGGAAAACCTTCTGTAAAAAACTAAGACATCTGAAAAAACACTGAAGAAAGAGCAGTGACTTGATTACCCTGGTGATTCTGAACAAGTCTTGTCTACTCTCTTGGTTCCATCTACTTTTTTAAAATAATGTCACTGAGAAGATGTGCTTCATTCCCATTCAATGATCAGGGGTTCTATAGATATCTCAAAGCAATAGATCTTTTGCCATTTTCTAAACTTCTTTGCCTATCTTGACTCATGAACCAACCATGAACCTCTCTGCTAGGGGGTTCCCAACTTTCTCAGCATTTCTCCCATGAGCCCCACATACTGAAAGATTCCCCCCAATAAAAGATGTTTATTTGTAAATGATACATTTATCTTCATAAAAAATCAAAACATTGGAGTTTTGAGCACCCCCATTCAGGGATTATGACCACTGAAGACCCTCTGCCCAGACTTCGCCCTCCTGCCCCCAGATCTAGCCAGGAGCCAGAGAATACAAGGGAACTCATGGAAATGCCAGCTAAAGAATTTAAAATATCATAGTGATAAAGCTAACAGAAATACAAGAGAAGAGAGACAATGAACTCCAGAAGATGCAGGAGAAAAGAGACACCAAGTTCCAGGAGGTGAGGAAGTTCTTGCATGATCTGAAAGAGGTGATACACATCATAAAAAAGAATCAAATGGAATTGTTAAGAGATGAAGGCTGTAATACAGGAAATCAAAACTTCCCTTGAAAATATCAAAAGCAGATTAAATCATGCAGAAGACTGAATCTCAGATGAAGAAGATAGAACCTTGGACCTAGAAAAAATCACCAAAAAAGACTGAGAAAATAATTTTTTAAATGAGAATAATATACAAGCAATACTAGATACCATTAAACGCCCAAACATCTGGATCATCAATTTCCCAGAAGGTGAAGAAACTAATAAAAGCATTGATAATCTATTCCATGAAATCTTGGAAGAAAACTTTTCAAACCTAGAGAGGCGCTCAAATGTCCAGACCTAAGAAATACAAAGGACCCCACATAGAATCAACCCAAGAAGATCTTCCCCAAGGCACATTATAGTCAGATTGACCAAAACCACAGGCAGAGACAAGATACTAATTTGGCAAGAGATAAACATCAAATTACTTTCAAGGGATATCCCATAAAGCTAACATTGGACTTCTCATCAGAAACAATGAAAGCAAGGAAAGAATGGGAAAATATATTCAAAGTGTTAAGTGAAAAACAGTTTCAACCAACAATACTATACCCAGCAAGATTATCTTTCATGTGGGAAGAAAAGACAAAAACATTCTCAGATAAACAAAACCTGAAAGAATTTACTAACACCAGATCAGCTCTCCAAGAAGTGCTGAAGGGAGTGCTATACCTGGAAAATTAAGTCTTACACACAGAAATAAGAGTACAGAAAAACAACCAAGAGAATGGCCAGCCTAATGTAAGACACAAGTCTGGAGTTGAATGTTAACTTCCAGAGTTTAAATGGAAAGATCAGACCACTGTGGCACTGCAAATTCAATAGAAGAGAAATTAATTACATGAGTCTGAAGTAGTAAAATAGAATTTTTTTGACTTTAGGCTAAAATATTTTCTTTGATGCTTTGATTTCTCATATTTAAGGATTTTTTGTCTTGTCTTGAACCTTTTTTTCCTTTTTTTTTTTTTTTTTTTCTATAGGGCATGTGTGCTCGCCAGACAGACAGAGAGAGACAGAGAGACAGAAAGCGAGAAATCACCCCCCCCACACAGGGGGGAAGGTCACGCCGCAATCCCTTCGCCTTCATTCTCCTCTCGGGGTCTTGGGCACGCATGCACACAGGACCGGCGTGAGTTTTAAGCCACCGGGTCCGGGACGTGAACCGTAGTTGACCACGTGGGAGTCCAGTGACACAGCCATTACACCAACTGCTGGTCCCTCTTCTCTTGAACTTTTGATAGGTTCATCTGTCTATTAATTCAATTGAATCCCAACCTTTTTCCTGGCTTTAAGTTTTAAGCAAATTTTTCTTAACATTTTTTTTTGATCTATTAAAACTAAAACTGTTGTTCTTGAAATAATAATAAAAAAAAGTATTAAAAAAATCTAAACATTGGTGGTCCAGCAGATGGCATGGTGGTTAAGGCACTGAATGCCACATGGCTGACTCCACTGTTCAAGTCCTGGATCCAGGGACTTAAAAAACAAACCATCACGTGTGTGTGCATGCCAAAATCCCAGAAGGAGAATGAAAACAAAAGGATTGTGGTGTAGCAATGTCCCATGGGAGGCAATTTCTTCTTGCTTTTCTTCCTGTCTCTGTGGTAAGCACATGTGCCCTATTGAAAAAAAAAAAAAATCAAGACATCTGGCCAACACAATGTGCAGTTTTAATCCCAGACCTGGTGGCCTGAAAAACAACACAGCACACATTTGTGTGAATGCCAAAATTCCAAGAAGAGAATGGAGGAAAAGACATTATGGTATGGCCATCCCCCCGGAAGGTAACTTCTCACTTTCCCTCTTTCTCTGTCTGTCTATCTCTGGTGAATGCATGCTTCCTATAGAAAAAAAAAGGAGGAGGAGGAGGAGGAGAACAAGGAGAAAAGAAAGAAAGAAAGAAAGAAAGAAAGAAAGAAAGAAAGAAAGAAAGAAAGAAAGAAAAGAAAAAAGAAGAAAAAGGAAATTTAATTAAGTCTTGTTACAACCTAACCTTGTGACCAGCATGGGGTAACTAATATCCTTCACTGGGTTGTGTAATTCCTGCTCAAAGCACAGTAATATAAGATTAGTTTACTCAAAAATAATCCAGATCAGAGGTTAAATGTAGGATTCCCATTATTAATTTTATGATACAGAAATGAACTCAGGAGCCTTTATTTACTTTTCTCAAACCTCTCAAGGTAGCATGCTTAGGTCAGGGCCACTATATTAGCTTC
The DNA here is from genome assembly GCF_000334495.1 of Tupaia belangeri chinensis. Taxonomy (NCBI): domain Eukaryota; kingdom Metazoa; phylum Chordata; class Mammalia; order Scandentia; family Tupaiidae; genus Tupaia; species Tupaia belangeri. The sequence continues at coordinate 3,452,722 of NW_006159776.1, read as the reverse complement.
TCATCCTGTATCCTGAAGAGACTAAATTTTGCCTTTAGATATTTCAAGTTACTACTTTCCTGACTTCTTTTCAATAATGACCTCAGAACGATGTGCCTTTGTGGTGCTACATAAGCCAAGTAAAATGAAATATGATTATTTTAATAATTCCAGTTGCCATAGTCCATTTTGGCTACTATAATGAAACACCATAAACTGGGTGGCTTATCAACGATGGAAATTTATTCCTCATAGTTATGGAAGCTGGGAAGTCTAAGAGCAAAATGCTGGCAGATTCCGTATTTGGGAAGTCTAAGAGCAAAATGTTGGCAGATTCCGTATTTGGTGTCTTCTTGCTGGGTCTTCACATGGTAGAAGCTGTGAATTGGTTTTCTGGGTTCTCTTTTATAAGGGCATTGATCTTATCTATTAGAGTTCTGCCATGCCACCAGTGTTGGCTGTCATGTATGCTGTGGCCCTCTTATATGAGCTGCTGCCATCCTAGGCATGTGCATGGGTCAATGTGGCCTGTGGAATCAGACAATGTGGGTCAAACCCATCTCTGATTCATAACGGTTCAGTGGTCTAAGTGAGCAGCTACTTAACTTATCTGAATCTCTGTTTCCATATCAATAGAACCAGACTCCTCACATAGTTCACTGAGCTCCTGGAAGGTCAAATATACAAGGAGAATTTTAAAAGGTAGTGGAAAATAAAATTAAAGTATGAGTCTATTTTGATGCAAAAAATTATTTTGAATCTATGCATAGCTTGTTCATAATGCATGTATTTCATTAACTTTTTGAAGACTTCTCATATATAATCCAAGGAAATGGCACTTCAGGGCCTGGTGAATAGGAAGTTCTGTAAGTAGTCAGCTCCTCATAGTAATTCTGCTTTCTTCAGAGCATCCCTTAAAGAAAGCATCATTATTTCCATTTGATAAAGGACAAAGTGAGGCTCAGACACTTGCCCCTGATTGCATAGCAAGTGAATGGGATAAATGTAATACATCATATTAACAGAAAGAAAGATAAAATCTATATGATTGTTTCGATCAATGCAGAAAAGACATTTGACAAAATGTAACATTACTTCATGGTTAAGACTCTCAGTAAAATCAGCATAGAAGGATCATTTCTCAGCATAATAAGTCATCTATGAAAAAACGATAGCTAACATTATACTGAATGGGGAAAAGCTAAAAGCTTTTCCACTAAAAACTGGTACAAGACAAGGCTGCTGGGACCAGCAGTTAGCATAATGGCTATGTCACTGGACTCCATGTAGTCGACCACGGTTTGCATCCCAGACCTGGTGGCTTAAAACTCACACCGGGTGCGTGTGCGTACATGCCTAAGATCCCGAGAGGAGAATGGAGGAGAAGGGATTGTGGCGTGGCCCACCCCCTTGGGGGGTGATTTCTCACTTTCTGTCTCTCTGTCTCTCTCTGTCTGTCTGGCGAGCGCACATGCCCTATAACAAAAACCTCTCAAAAAAAAAAAAAAAAAAAGACAAGGCTGCCTACTCTCTCCACTCCTATTCAATATAGTACTGGAAATCCTAGCCAATGGGATCAGAAAATAGGATGAAATAAAGGGCATTCCAACAGGGAAAGAAGAGTTGAAATGATCTGTTTCTAGATGACATGATTGCATACATAAAAGATCTAATAGTATCCATGACAAAACTTTTCAAAGTAATAAATGAGTACAGGAAAGTGGCAAGATACAAAATTAACTTACAAAAATCTATAGCACTTCTATATAGAAACAACAAGCAGAGACAGAACTGAAGAAAGTAATCTCATTTACCATAGTCACAAAAAATATAAGATACCTAGGAATAAAACTAACCAAGGAAGTCAAAGACCTCTATAAGGAAAACTATGAAAATCTTAAAAAAAGAAATAGAAAATGACAAAAAAAGTGGAAGGACATCCCATGTTCCTGGATTGGGAGAATTAATATAATCAAAATGACAATTCTACCCAAATTATATATTTAATGCAATCCCTATAAAATTATATGAGACATTCTTCACAGATCTAAAAAAATACAATCACAGAATTTGTCTGAAACTGTAAGACCCCATATTGCCAAAGCAATCCTAGGCGGATCCAGGATTTTAACTTTAATTCTACTTAACACTGAAGATTGACCCCTTTCCACTACTGAAACCTTCAACCTAGATGTCTGGCTAAACACCCTCATTAGCTGTTTCTATTCTCCTACAAAGATTACTTTTGAGAAAAAGGCTATTTTCATGATTTTACTTAATTATTTAAAAGAATAAAAGATAAATTATTAGGTAAGACTTTTTCCCTGTCATATAAACTTATTTTTTTCTGAAGTTCATTTTTAAGGACTCATTCCTATGGTTACCTCACTTGGGGCATTAGCAAAAGGCTCAGAGAATCCCAGCCAAGCTGTGTGACCCTGGGCACCTCTT
>NW_006159776.1:3443485-3449695 GCF_000334495.1 Tupaia belangeri chinensis | reverse complement strand
TTCCCTCTGAAATGGACCTCAGTTTCCTCTTCTATAGGAAAGGGGAGGGGATGGAAGCTCTCCTAGTCATTCTGGGGCTTTTACACCTGTGAGCTTCAAACATCTGACTTATGCCCCGTCTTCCTGAGTTATGTTAGAGGGAAAAGAAAAAAAAGAGAAAGAGAATCCAACAACAGTTTTCACACCACGGCTGGGAACTCATTCCTGAAACATTTTTTGTACTTGGCCAGAAGGGCATTTCGTCACGAGTAACAGGATCTGTCCCTCTCTCTGGCTGCCTCTGCACTCTGCTGATAAGACAGTAACGAATGTGCTGATGCACACTTCCAGGAATCGAAGCTTCTCCCCGCCTGAGGCCAGCACTGCTGTGTTCACAGAAGCAGGTGCCAGAGCCCAGTACTTACAAGGCTTCCCTTCCCAGGCGAGCTGGCCAAGTCACTGTCATTGTGAAGTTCTTCCTCCCAAGCAGTACCTCTTTCAGGCCCCTACAGGCAAGGATTGGCTGCTCATGGAGGCGTCAAACATCCTTCTCCTGGGCCCCCATGTGCAGCTGTAAGAGAAGACTCTCCCTGCATGCTTTTGTACTCCCCAGCCAGGGGAAGAACTAAGAGAATCCTTGGTGCCATCAATAGCCAGCAGAGAAGGCTCTGTTGCCCACTCTGGGTGTGACTTTGAACAAGTCTCCTGCCATCTCTGGGCCAATTTAATAGCTAATCTTCATAGAACAATTATGTGCCAGGCAGTGTTCTAGTTACTTGTTATAGAAAGCAACTCCTGTTTAAATCTCTCAACTAAGTTTACAACTTTGGTGATTAGTTTATTGTGACCCTGTTTACAGATGAGGACACCAAGCCACCATCGGGTCACACACTTCACCCAAACCACAGACATGGAGAATTTGAAGTAGACCTTTGGGCTCTATAAGCATGAACATCATGCCAGCAGTCCTCCGACATGGTCTCAGAACCCTTCTACAGTCATTCTTTTTTTTTTTTTCGAGCGGTTTTTTGCTATAGGGCGTGTGCGCTCGCCAAACAGACAGAGAGAGACAGAGAGACAGAAAGTGAGAAATCACCCCCCAGGGGGGATGGTCATGCCGCAATCCCTTCCCTCCATTCTCCTCTCGGGATCTTGGGCACGCACGCACATGAACCCGAAGTGAGTTTTAAGCCATCGGGTCCAGGACGCGAACCGTGGTCAACTACATGGGAGTCCAGTGACATAGCCATTATGCTAACTGCTGGTCCCACCCCTCTACAATCTTAAAGATTATTGAAGACCTGTGGGTTATAATGGCTACCATACTAGAAACTGAAACTGTATTTTTCTTAATCTGCCAGAGAGTGTGTGTGCTCATCAGAGAGAAAGCTTAGAGAGATGGAAATCAAGAAAGCACCTCCATGGTGGATGTTCACACCATAATCTCTTCTCCTCCATCTTAGGATTTTGGGCATACAAACACATATAGTATGTTTCTCAAGCCACTGGGTCCAGGACTCAAACCATGCAGACAGCCATGTGGGATCCAGCTACCTTAACCACCAGACTACAGGATGGCCAAAAAACTGAAAGTTTTAAAGCTCAAGAATGCAGCACCTATTTCATTTGTCTTAACAGTGTGATATCATCAAATATCAAGTAGCTCTGGAAAACTCCATGATACACTTAAAAGAAAATGGGAGTTTAAAAAAAATGGCGTCTTAGTATTATCACAAAAATAGTTTTGAACTCAAAGTTTTTCTGAAAAGATATCTGGGACTTGAAGGGGGTCCCAGACAAAGCTATGAAGCCCTGCATTGTACACTGTCTCACTACCTTGCCATGAGTTGTGCCTAAGAGTATCCTTCTACCTTTTCTACAGGGTATTAATATGGTCTGTAAACATTTACTGAGCACCAACTAGGCAGGTGGATAGAACAGCGATCAACAAATACATCCCTGCCCTTGTGGGAATTCCACCCAGTGGAAGAGACAGATTTAAAGCAAAAGAACCACTCCAATAAGTCATATTAAACTACCAAAAGTGTTAGAAAAGAAAATAATCAGACACTATGGGATATGAGTTACTATGAAAGATTAGGAAAAACTTTCTTAGCAAGGACTTTGCAAATGGAGACTTTCCAAAGGAGAAACTGTTGGCAGTCACCTTTCTAATGAGAGTTCCCTTTTAAGCCTCCTGTCTTCCAGTTCTCTCTGTTCTCAAAACTACCCCAGTTAAATCCTTTCAGTCCAAAGACGCTCACTCACCCTGGACCCCTGGACTACTTCAACTCATGAATCCTTCTCTCCCAGCATCTTGTACCAACACAGCTTCCCCCAAAGCACAAAAGTAGTGTCAGAAATCAGTGGAAGGGAGAGAGAAGGCAATGAGGATAATGACGTGAACTCTGGTTTGGGATTCCTGGTCTCTAGGCCTCCTTATTCTAAGTATGTGACCCTAGTCAGACTGCATTTCTGAATTCTCACCATCTTCAGCTGCACTCATGCAGAATATAGCATCTCCCTCATGTGGTAGGGTGATTATCAAGTGAGTTAATGGATGTGAGAACACCCTATAAATGCACACTATATAAAGAAATGCACATATGCAAAGTGCAATGCAAGTGTAGCAATGATGACAATATTTAATTAGAATCTGACAGTGAGACACAGGTTAAAGCAGCTTTATCTGTGTTGTTGTCAGCTAATGTGTTAAACTCCATGCTCATATATAGATCATCTCAAAGAACGCCTATAACTCAAAATATATATTCATTAAAGGAAGCATGGTAGTTTCGTCCTTTTTCTGAATGCAGAGCCACAAAGAAATACAAAAGAACAACTATAATTTCTTTGGGAGAAAAGCCTTGAGGGATGCAGATTTTGCCTTTGTTTAGCTTGTTTATTACTCAAAATAGAAAAGTCTTACCGGATCCACTGGGCTGTGAGTGTCACTATGCCCATTCTTTCATATGATTAACTGGAGTCTCAAGCAGTGAATATCCAGTTGCTAGAAGGCAGAAGGACAATGCAAAGTCAGATCTTCTGGTTCTAGGTCCCAAGCTCTTTCTTCATTCTATTTGGTTGTCGGAAAAGCTATGATATATTTCTTTTTATGTTTTTCTATGCAAAAATGCATCATGACTTTTCCAACAACCCAGTATGTAGCCTCAGAACCCAGGTGTTTAAGACAGGATATTTGTGGCATAAGGGTTCTTCTTCAGGTGGAACTGCAGACACAGTGAACACAAAACAGAGTTGATTGTCCAACCGCACTGCTATAGAGACTGGAGTCTGAGAGACCTGCCTTTAGACCTGGCTCCACCACTGCCCTGTATCAGCTTGGTGATATTACTTGGTTTACTTAGGTTGAGTCTAATTTTTTTCACCCGTCAATGAAAACGCATATAACTTTTCTCATAAGCCTAATGTGATGACTAAATAAAGTAATTTGTATAAAGTACCTCACACAGTGCTTGACCCATAATAAACGTCCAATAGCTCAATTAGCGCTCACGATATGGGACCTTTCTCTAAAATATGTGTGGTACAAAAGGTCACAGGGCAGTGAGTGAACATTAGATGAAGAGGCTTGACTGTCTCAACCAGGAACGCACTGTATGTCTTATCACTGCCTTGTGAGTCCTCCCCTGGTGGACTCAAGGTTCCACCCTTGGAGCTACACTAGTACCTTATTTGTGTCTGCATAAAGACACTATGTACAGTCATGGTCTGTCTGCATGTTTGTGTCCTCAGCAGGCTTCTAGCATTGTATGATTTGTTTTGTCTCTATGTCTGTAGACACATCACAGTGCCTAATACAATGTTGGCATTTGCTTATTAAATGTGGCTGAGTGCATAAATTGATAAATGAATGAAGGTCACATTATTAAGAAACTGAGTCAGCATCATGCTGCAAAAGGAATGTGTCTCTGGCCTTATGGGTAGGGATTGTCTCAACCTTTTATGATTAAAGACTATTTTCATTCTCACAATTTTATAAAAATGCTGATTGAAAGAGGCAATCATGAATCCTCATAAATGCAAAACTCATGCTCTTGGCACAATTTATAGAGAATTATTATTGTCACTATTAATAGTTCTAATCAAGATTATGGACTCATTTTCCCTGAGCAGGTGCCAAACATAGCATTCATACGACAAATTGATGAAGTTGTCTTCTTTGCATCTTTTCCCTTTAGTCATCTATCTGACTTTTTTTTTACCTCAGTTCCTTTGAGCACTTACTATGTGCTATTCAGTATTCCCAACATACACATTTTTTAGTCTTTGTAAAATCTTGTTGGGGGACCAGCAGATGGCATAATGTGTATGTCATTGGACTCCCACATAATTGACTGTGGTTCAATTCCTAGACATGGCAGCTTAAAACACTCTGGGCACATGTGTACGTATGCCCAAAATCCCGAGAAGATGGAGGAGAAGGGATTACAATGGGGCCATTCTCCCTGGGGATGATTTCTTACTTTCTGTCTCTCTGTCTCTGTCTCTCTGACAAGCACATATGCCCTATAGCAAAAATCTCTCTAAAAAAAAAAAAAATCTTATCAGGGGGACCAGCAGATGGCATAATGTTTACGTCACTGGACTCCCACATAATCGGCCATGGTTTGAGTCCCAGACTCAGCAACTTAAAACTATGCTGGGCACGTATGTGTGTGTACTCAAAAATCCCAACAGGAAAATGGAGAAGAAGGGATTGCCATACCCCCAAGGGGTAATTTCTCACTTTTTCTCTTTCTATCTCTCCGTTTCTCCCCCACATAATCGGCCATGGTTTGAGTCCCAGACTCAGCAACTTAAAACTCATGCTGGGCACGTATATGTGTGTACTCAAAAATCCCAACAGGAAAATGGAGAAGAAGGGATTGCCATACCCCCAAGGGGTAATTTCTCACTTTTTCTCTTTCTATCTCTCCGTTTCTCCAGCAAGCACACATGCCCTTTAACAAAAATCTCTGTAAATAATAAATTGTATTCAGTAGATTTCACATTAACATGATTTAACAAACCAGGGACTTGCATTAGGAAGTTACATGTCTTGCTTGAGGTCACTTACTCATAAGTGGCCCAGGAAGAGGTTGAATCTACAAGCCCCTTATCTTCAGGTCTCCAATCTTAATCACTACTCAATGTAGTTCATTCTTTTTCTCAACATTTAATAATGTGCATAAAAATGTTAACAGCTGACAAAATTTTTTCTTATATTTATTCTTACCAACTTTAGCTTTTTAAGGGCTTCCTTAGTATATCTAATGACAGGTTTTATTTTAATTCAGGGAGATAAAATGTGGGCTACCCTAACTATTCCTCTGATCAGCAGAAGACTGCCCAGCTTTGGTGTGGTGTTATTTTGGCCAGGATCCCTATGGCAGGGAACTGAGTCCTTTCTAACGAGGAGAAACTTTCTAAAACAAATTAATTTGGACACTTCTCTAAGTACTTCTTACCCCTAACCTTGCTTTGAGAAGGACGTGAAGGAGGTAGAATAACATCTAGTGAGTATCTTGCTTATTATCAACATACATACTTCTGCTAAAATCCTACTCTTATAAGGTATGTATTGTTTTCTCCATTTTATGAGTGAAGGAACTAGAGTTCAGAGAGGTTGAGTGACTTACCCAAAGTCACTCAGATAGTAACTGGTGACTTCAAAGCTCATGACTTCCTTTCACAGTGCTGAGACTTTCCACATCCTCTTGTTCCATAGAGTACCCTGAGGGATTGTGGGAGTTGGCCTGCCATGAGGCTTCATTCTATCTTTCTAGGGATATGAGGCTGTGTTGTCAGCACAATGCACATGGGAAGAAACGGACATCAGCCAGAGTGTGGATAAAAAGCAGTTTCCCCAAGATGAAGGTGAGCAGGGAGCTCAGCACCTCCTATCCCTCTGCCTTATCTCCTATAATTTAACCACTTACTCCTCCCACCTGAAGATCAAGGCAGGAGAGAAGATGCTAGAACTGTATAGTTCCTTCTGCCTTGGCCCTGCCATGAGAGGGACTGAAATATACTATGAACCTTGTGCGCATGCAATTCATGTATTTCCTTTGTGTGAAGAGTCTATCCCTGCCACTGTAGAAGCTCCACATTCATAGTCCCTCTGAGAAGATCATCACATTAAAACAGTGATGAGCAAGCTGATAGAAAGGAAATGGTGAGAGAGAGAAAAAAGAACCAAATGCTCTTTCAAAACCAAGGATTCTTCAG
>NW_006159776.1:3426086-3443454 GCF_000334495.1 Tupaia belangeri chinensis | reverse complement strand
CTTTGTTTCCAGTTCTAGCTCCACAGATAATCACCTATTATCTTGGGGAGGTGACTTAAGCTTTCTTAATTAATTCTTCTGTCAAAGGGTGTTGGTATACTCTTCATGGGCTGCAGTAGGCTTACTACTGTGCCTAAGAAAGAAGTCCTAGAGCCCATAAAGCCCTAAAGATGGGAAAGTTGGAGCCAAAAGGAGGTGGGGGGAGTCCTTTGAGCCCTCTAGCACAATGATGACAAAGATGGTGAAGCCAGAGCTTTGAGAACAGGAGGCAAGAGCCAGGATGAGCACAACATCTCTCACTTCCACCATCCTAGCTGGGAAGGCTCTGGCCTCTTTCCCCAGAAGAAGGGAGTCTGGCTGCTGTGTTGCCTATTGTGCTCAGTGAGATGGAAGAGACACACGGGATAGCAGGGATTCAAGAATGAGAATGTGGGCCTCATTAACAGTCCCTTAGTGTGTCACATAAGAGGGAGGACTCTGGAATCAGACAGCCTGAATCCTAGCCCTTTCTCTCTTGTTTCTAAGTTATGACTCTATAATCTCAGGTAAGTCAGCTCACATATCCAAGTTTCAGGCACCTCATCTCCAAAGTGGGTCATCCATACCTCAAAACATCTCCAAAATGATTAAATGGACAGAAAACTTCTTCGTATGGTGCCCTTCACTTAGAACATAGCTAGATATTCTAGTTAATTTTTTTTAATTATTATTGGGTTACTGGGAAAGTCATGACCCATTTTGCATAAGAAAAAAGTCAGAAAAATACATCATAACTTTCCTGATGGCCTAATATTTATTCTAAGGATGGTTACAGGACCCCGTGAAGGTTTTACTTTTTTATGACTTTTTATTTTTAAATTTTAATTATGATTTCTGGTGTACATAGAGAAATACATCTTTGTTAAAAACTAGAAGTTTTTACTTTTATGTAATTTTTCCCTATTCTTAGAAGAATCTCTCTTGCAAAACCACGCATTATAGCTCAAATTGAGTTAATGCTGCCGAATGTCTGTTGTGGTTGAAGTCATTGCTGCTCACCAGACCATCCTGAACCTCAGTTTCCTCATCTGTAATGCAGGGATGCTCTAGACACACCTGAGTTATTGCACTGATTCCACAAGGCAACAGGTGAAGGGTAGCCAGCAAGGGGCTTGGCACAGAGATAGGTTCAAGAAATGGGAGTTTTCTCTCTTTTTGTGCTCCTTGTCTGGGAAAGTGCAGAATTCCAGGTTAAGGACCCCCTGGGCATCTCTGTCCACCTGACCGGAGGGTTGGGGTGGAAAGCAGGAAGGGGGTGGTGCAGAACAGCTCAACTTTGTTTTCCCCTGTGACCGATGATTTGGAAAGAGACTCCCTATCTGTCCCACCGTTCCCCTGTCCATGTAGCTCACTACAGCCATTCCTAGAACAATAGCAGGATATAGGCCTGTGCTCAGGAGCAATGGCATGCAGGCCTCTGAGCCAGGTTGGACTGGACCATGCCAAATGGGGCTTGTCCTGGGCAAACTGAGGGCCAGCAGCTTCACCATCAAATGCAGGAAACCCCTGGTGCAGCCATGGAATTTTCAATGCTGCTTTTCCAAGGAAGCCCAAGAGTTAAGCCTGAAGAGTTTGGGAGTCCTTGGAGACAGAGAGAGGAGAGAGGAAGCTCAGGGCTTTCCAGAGCATTGACTTAAGGGTCTTCACACTTACAGAATTTTCTCCCTCTCACTATGATACGAACTGGTGTTTAACTTCCCTAAGAAATCTTTGCCAGACTCTACTCTGTTACTGATGAGAATATAATAAGCTGCAATTTCTTTTTTCTTTTTTATTTTTTTGGAGAGATTTTTGCTACAAGGCATGTGTGCTTGCCAGAAAGACAGAGAGAGACAGAGAGCTAGAAAGTGAGAAATCACCCCCCCCCCAGGGGTAATGGCCACGCCTCAATCCCTTCTCTTCCATTCTCCTCTCGGGATCTTGGGCATGCACACCTGGCATGAGTTTAAGCCACTGGCTCCAGGACTCGAACCACGGTTGACAACATGGGAGTTCAGCGACATAGCCATTACGCCAACTGCTAGTCCCAGTTGCAATTTCTTTTTTAGCTGACTTAATGCTAAGTGTAGTCAATTCTCACTATTTGTGGATTCTGTATTTATGAATTTGCTTCTTTGCTAAAGGTAACCTGTCACCCCAACATCAACATGTAGGGCATTTCAGCACTTTCAAGGTCATTCACAGACAAGGACAGAGCAGCAAGCACCTTGGTCACCCAACACACACATGCCTGGTCTCCTCCTGTAAACAAGTATCCTTCTGTAGTCCATTCAATGCCATGATTCACATATTTTTGTGCATTCTGTTGATGATTTTTCTGTTTAAAATGGCCCCAAACAAAGTGCTAAACTGCATTCTGGTGTTTCTAAGTGCAAGACAACTGTGATGAGCCTGACAGAGAAAAAACATGCATTCTATTGGCTTCATGCAGGCATAACATACAATGTCATTGGCCACAAGTCTGATGTTCAAGAATTGACAATATTTATTATATAATGTGGGGCTGGCCCCTTAGGGCAGTGGTTTAGCCCTGTGTAGGGGAACCAGATTCCATATGGCTGACTATGGTTTGAGTCCTAGTCCCAGCAACTTGAAATACATGCCAGACCTATATGCATATGTGCTCAAACTCCTGACAGAATGGAGAGATGGAGGAAAAAAGATTGTGGCATGACAACACCCCATGGGAGGAAGGGGGTGCTTCCTGACTCTCTCTGTAGCAAGCACATGTACTTTCTGACAATAAATACAGCAACGCACATAAGACAAGGTTATATATTGAACAGTTGACAAAATTGTTATGACTAGAGATTTGTAGGAACCTAATTCTGTGTTTCACAAGGACCATGGCTCAATATTTTGCTAATTCAGAGTTTATGGAAACTATGTAAGAATAACTGCCTTCCAAAATAATAACTCTATTTGTTATCTCATGTAACCTTCCAAACAATCACAGAAATAAATTTATTTTCCCCATTTTACAGATGTGAAAATTGAGGCAGAAAAAAATAGATATTCCTAAGGTCACATTGCTCAAAAGTGGCTGAGCTGGGAGTAAGTCTGACTGCCTCAAACACCTAGTAGATGTGGCTAGCTACTGGTCAAAGGCCCAGTGCAACATTGGCATTCTCTGTCCTTACCAGTTCTCCACTATCTGCGAGTTAGTCTTAGCCCCTCAAACTTCATTTTGTAAGATTCCCCCTCAGCTTTCTTAGGGGAATTTTTTTTTCTTTAAAGGAAAGTAGTATTTATCAAGTACCAGGCATTTCATCACTTATTCTCACAGCTACTCTGAGGGTAATAAAGTGTAAGTGTTATAATTGACCTGCCCATATGCCCTCTGCACAAAAAAGACTGCTTTATGCAATGTGAACACACCGAACTTGAATTTTCTGATCATGGAAGTATACTTGGCCCGAGTGCAGGGCAGGACAGAAGAGCAAGAAGTCAATGCTGTGAGAATCTCCCTGACAACGATGGCAGGGATGTCGTGGATAAATAGCCCAGCTTCCTTACCTCTCTGTTGGGACAACCCTGAGTCATGTCCACATGATTCCAAGGGTCTCCATGAGTTCGATTTCCAATTACCCACAATGGTGACCTGCTTAATGACATTTACTTCCTCTCCCAACCTCAGATCTCCTTCAGGCCAGTGTTTATTTGAGACCCCCTTTTAAATAAATTGCCTGTAGACAAGTAATAGTTTTCTCCTCAAGTAGACACCATTCCTGGAATATGGCCAGGAAGTGGTAAAGGTTTTGTTCTATATATATTGTTGTGTCCTCTTCACCAGACTGTCATTGCTCTGTGAGCAAGGACTAAGGTGAAGCATATGGGTGACTTGGGACAAGGAAGGCCAAGTGAAGGACTTATCCCCAGAGACTGACAATCATCAAGATATGACTAGTGCCATGCCACATAATAGGTACTCCAAAACTGGGTTCCAAATACAAAGAATGAAAAAGAAGGAAACTGTGTTTTTATGTAGATCTTGTTCAGTTACTCTGCTAAATGACTTCAACAAGATTTATAGACATTATTCCTTGGAATGTTCTTGATGTTATTCCCATGTTACAGATGAGGAAACTGAGTCTCATAAGGTAAATATATACAAGGATGCATGGTAATATCTGACCTATTTAAGTCTAAACTTTTTTCTTCCCCTTAACTGCCTTGCCTCTAAGACTCTAGAGTGGCTGATATACAGTGGAGAGCTATTAGGGGCTAGAATACTTGATGGGACTGCACCATTTCTCAAATTCCACTCAGTGGGCAGCTGCAGCTTGTAAAGCAGGAATACCTGCAGTTTTATCATCTTTAAGATTAACTATATTCTCTAGAAAGCAGATTCCTATACTGCTTATTTAGGATAACACGTATTACAATAGTTATCTATTGTTGCTCTGTAACAAATTATCACAAAACTGGCAGCTTAAAATAGCACACATTTATGTCATGTTTTCCATGGGTCAGGAGTCCAGACATGACTTAGTTCTACTCAAGGTCTCATAGGCTATAATCAAGGTCTGCCATGCTGTGTTCTAACCTAGAGGCCCAAGTTAAAAAGAATCTGCTCCCAAATTTATTTGAGTTATTAGCAGAATTCATTTCTTTGCAGACATAGGACTGAGGGGTCCAATTTTCATTGGCTATTTGTTGGAAGCCACCCATAGCTCCCTGCCATTGGGCCCCCTCCATAGACAGTTCATAATCTGGAATTAAGGAGGCCAAAATGAAGCACTCACCACCACTGAGTGACAGATGTTAAGTGATGTCTACATGCTATGCCACATGATAGGTGCTTTAAAATTGGGTTCTGAACAAAAGACTCTAAAAAGAAAACAGTTTTATGCAGACCTACGATGTTCCAATCATCCTGCTAAATGTCATCAATGCAACTTAATGTCATCATTCCTCTAAATCTTCATAACACTGAACAATCAAACATGGCAGTTTGCTTCTTCACAGCCAGCTGGAAAAGTTTTTGCTCCAATTCAAAAGATGGAATCATACATAATGCAACACAATCTTGAGAGTAACATCACATAACTTTTGATATATGATAGATAAGATAGGATTTTTTTCCTGTTTTGCAAGAAGACACACGCACAAGACAGAGAGACAGAGACCAAAAGGGAGAGGGAGAAAGCACCCCCACAGTGGGCTCCATGGTCATAATGCAATCTCTTCTACTCCATTTCTCATTCTGTCAAGATTGGAGGCATGCATGTACATGCTCACCATGTGTTTCTCAAGCCACCAAGGCCAGGATTCAAACCCCATGGTTGATCTTGTGGGACCTGACTCCCTTAACCACTAGACTACAGGGTTAACCCTACGATGGGTTTTTAAATTTGTCTCACCACCATCATCATCATTTGTAATTAATACTGATATTTATCACAGTTATCATAAACTTGGTGTCCTGAAATATAGTACTGAGATTCCATTTTTTTTTTAGAGGTTTTTGCTATAGGGCACGTGTACTCGCCAGACAGACAGAGAGAGACAGAGAGATAGAAAGCGAGAAATCCCCCCCCAGAGGGGATGGCCATGCCGCATTCCCTTCTCCTCCATTCGCCTCCCGGGATCTTGGTCCCGCACGCACATGCGACCAGATCTGGGACGTGAACGGGGGTCAACTACATGGGAGTCCAGTAACATAGCCATTACGCTACCTGCTGGTCCCACCATTTTTTTTTAATGCTAAAATCTCCCTTCATTCTCAGTGTTCTCAGTGTCTGTGGAATAAGATCCAAGTTCCCTAGCCTGACATTCATGTCTCCTGTTATCTCCCTGGTCTCATCTTTGCCCATGCCTGGCCAAACATTTACATCTTTCAGCACAGGCGATTTCTCTACCTGACCTGCCCTTGTTTTCCTCTCAGTCAAACTCATGTACAAATCTTTGCCAACCATTAGGAAGATATTCTTGATTCTCCCATGGTTCACTCAGCCTCTCCCCTCTCTGTGCTCTGTAGCTCCGTGTCTGTACTTCTTTAAGTTGCTGGGCACATTATATTGGATAATTTCATCCAGCAGTGAGTTTCTACTCATCTATGACTTTCAGAATTTGGCACAGATTAGGTCTCCGTAAATTACACTGAATGATCCATAATCAATATTATTAATAGTAATGTTTCCTTTATGGCCCCTTAAGGTTTTCAAAGCATATTAAGCTGATGTGAGCAAGTCTATCGTGACGGCATTGGACAAAAAGACAGGGAGAACCATCTGGATGACCCTAGTAGGCCTGGAACAGTCGGAACCAGATGTCCTCTTCTGGTAGACTGACAGGCTCCGGAAAGAAGCCACAACTCCACTGAAGAGCCCTTGGCTCAGCACTTCCCGTATTCACTACTGCTATTCTCGGTGGTCCTCTTCCCCAAAGCCTGCTTCCATATTTTCAGGTCTTTGAATGTTGCAGCCAAACCACTGCTGTGCTTCTGAAAGCAGAACCAAAACACACCACCAGCCGCTGCTCCTCACTGACTTCCTGCTCCTGGAGCTCTAATCCCTGCCTCCTGCCCCTTCATCCACTCTCTGCTCCCTTGCCCCGGAAGCCACATCCACATTCTGTACCCTGGCCCTGCATGCCGCCTGGCCTCCTCCACACTCTGAGTCTCCCTCCATTAGTCCCTCTGTAACTGTTCCCTGAGACCTTTGCCTGCTCTTTGAAACCATGGTCCTCACCACTCTCCTCCTTCTAGAACCACTTCCCCATTTGAATTCTTTATGTCCCTCTTCCCCTTATTCTGGGGGGAAGCCTGTTCCAAAAGCCAGTTGTAACTTTCTCGGGTTAAAGGCCAGGATTAAAAATAAGTAGGATGGGCTAGCTCTGTGGCCTAGTGGTTAAGAGAATCAGATCCCACATGACCACAGTTCAAATCCCAGCCTGGGTAGCTTAAAAAACATGCCAGTTACATGCACATGTGTGCCCAAAATCTCAACAGGATGAGGAAATGGAGAAGAGAATGCAGTGTGACTATGCGCTATTGCGGTGTGCTTTCTCCTTCCCTCTCAGTCTCTCTCTTTTTTTCTGGCAAGTGCATGTGCCTTCTGGCCAAATAAAATAATAAGTAGGAGTTGCCATTTCTGTATCTGTAGTTCCTTAGGCAGGAAGGAACCACAAAAGTAGCATGCCCTGACCAAGCAAAGAGGCTGCCAATAATGGCTGTGCCAGCCAGGTCCCCAGGAAAATAGGTCAGGAAAAACCAAGACCCATCAAAGGAGTTTAAGAATGAGTTTGCAGTCTCTCATGAAACAAGGGATATTAAATATGCCCATTTTAGAGTGATTGTTCTCAATTGTGAACTGACTTGAAATCCACCACCAGAATTCACGAAGCAAAGTGGGGTAGAGAGACAGAGATGGACACAGCTGGATTCAAACCTCAGCTATGTGATCCAGAACAAGTCGTGTAAGACCGAGAGAAGCAGAATACCTCCTGTACAATGAGAAGGGAAAGGTCCTGTGCTTGGATTGACTGTGACAATCCAATGAGATAGTCTCTAAAGTAGCTGGCAGAGCACAGCACACAATCTGTAGAGTCTTACCAGAGCTAGTTATCTTCTCCTTTAAAACTGTTGTTTCCTCCTGGGGAGGATCCCGGGGAGGTTGTCAGGCTCTAGTGCTGCCCAACCTGGAATGCGTTTAGTACCTGCAGGGCACTGTCATCAGAGGCCTTATGGAGGGTTTGCCACAAGAACAGCTGGGGTGGTGATAAATGGCTCTGAGCCAGCATCCTCAGCTACTTCATGAGGTGCTAAGAGATGACTTTGATGTTAAGCCAAAGAAAGACATGTTGCAATTATCAAAATTATTCAAGGCCCCCACAAAATTCAGAGAACTGTAGGTTACCTGCAGAGAAGTTCAAATGTCCTGCCTACTACTCCCCATCACACCGACTAGAATTTCGGTTCCCCATGAAGTTCTGCTGCTTAACACTTCAGTGTCTTTGAATGTGTTTAAGTCATTGCTTAGAATTCTCTTCTCTCCTCTCTGTCACTATTCAGAAAATTCCTCCTCAAGCACTGAGTGTCTGGCCAATGTTCTCTCCTCCAGGAAGCCGTTCCCAATTTTTCCTGGCCAGTGTTATTTATAGGTGATATTTATGACTCTGCTATAATCACCTATGTATGATTTCTGGGTTCCCAAAAAAACTGAGAGCTTCTTGAGGACAGGGACTGGTATTTGTTCATATTCACACCTGGTGTTCACACAATGCCTGACACTGACAGGTTCCTAATGAGTGTTAGTTGAAAGCCACTTCTGCAATGATTATATAGTCATGGAAAGGACCGAAGCCTTAACATCTAGAAGACCTCTTTTGAATTCTGGCTGTACAATTAAATAGCCACACTGATTTGAGTTCCTTAGTCTCCCACCTTTCATTGTAAAATGGAATTATGAGACAAGTTTCAGAGAACTGTTTTGAGAAAACACACACAAACACATCATGGGCCCAGGTTTTCACAGTGAGAGAGAAAGGGAGAGTAGAGCCATTTACTCTAACACTCTGGATCAAAGAAAAATTATTCATCCTCACCTTGGGTGTTAACCTTGATATCTTGGTCTTAGCCTTCTTCCATACCCAGACCCCAACTCCCAGAAGCAGTCAGCTCAGCAGGGAGATTGGGAAAGAAGAGGCTTCCCCACGTAGCCTCCTGAGGAGAAAGCATGCTTTGACCCTTGGCCAAGGCCAGAGCCCCATTCATAGGTCTCAGCCAGATCAGAATCCCAATGACACTGAAAGAGTCAGAACAGAGTCCAGAACAGACAGAGTTCCTGGCTTCTAGATTTAGATTCTGGCTCTTGGGTTGAAAAACAGAAGGACAGCTGGAAATCGTAAATAGGACCTGCTTTCCTAGATTATAAACCAGCAATTCAGGCCAGGACCCTTTTCCTATCTTCAAAGACTTGTGCTATGGATTGACAAGTGGTTAAAAATGCAAGATTGGGCTAGATGGTAAAACATAATGTCCTGTAAGGCTGACTCATGTGGGAAGGTCATAGGTTCATATGCCAGACACACACATGCCTATAATCTGAGGCTGGCTGAAACTGAAAACTCTGTTAGAAATGCAGTCCCTTTCTCCCTTTCACTCACTTATGGAAGAAATAAATAAGTAAACTTGTAAAATGAATAAATAATTGGGACCAGCAGGTGGCATGGTGTTTGGGGTGTGGGATTCCCACAAAGCTAATTTCAGTTCAAGTCTTGGACCTGATGACCTGAAAATCACACCAGGAAGGACCAGCAGATGGCATAATGATTATGTTGCTGGACTCCTATGTAGTTCACTGCAGTTCAAGTCCCAGACCCACCAGCTTAAAACCCGTGTCAGGCACATGTGTGTGCATGCCCAAAATCCCAAGCAGAGAATGAAAGAGAAGGGATTATGGTGTGGCCATCCTCTCTGGGGGTGATTTCTTGCTTTCTTTCTCTGTCTTTCCAGTGAGCACGCAAGTCCTCTGGAGGATGATTTCTCACTTTCCCTCTCTCTGTCTCTTTCCAGCAAGAACACATGCCCTGTGGCAAAAACATAAATAAATAAATAAATAAATAAATAAATAAATAAATAAATAAAGATAGAGTGGGTTATGCTGTAGTAATAATCCCCAAAACATCAGTTACTTAAAATCAAAGGTTTCTTGCCCTCAGACTTGGTTAGTGTGTGTCCTAAAGGTTCCCCAGGGCAGCTTCTCCATGTGGCAGCTCAGAGTGCCAGCTTCCCAACTTCATGTGCTTCTGCAGCAGCATAGCCACGCAAGACAGGCATGAGAGTTTCGCATCATCCATTGTCTGCTGCACCTGGACACGGATGAGCATGTCGGCTATGTCTGCCTATCCCCTTAGAGTGTATACTCCTTCAGAAATAGAGTAATATCTTTTTCTTTTTTTTGTATGCCTGCTTTAGAAGGGGGCACATGATACCTATTTGCTTTGTAAATGAAGACAAAAATAAATATGTGTATCATTCATTTACTCCTTAATTAGTACCCTGTACTTACAGAGTCCTCCACCAAGCTTGGAGTGGGTGATGGAAAAACAACTAGAAACAAGATTTGGCCTCTACCCTCAGTGAGCTCACAGTCTGAGGGGAGAAACCAGTAAACAAAGAAAAACTAATTTAATCCAGAATAATAAGGACCATCATTAACATCCATGAAATCTGCTATAGAAGCAAGTTAACAGAAAAACCTTAGAAGAATTTAATGAGGAAGTGATACTTGAGTTGGCTCTCAAAAGATAAGGATACCCAGTAAAAAGAATGAAAAGGACAGACACAAGGGCAATAACATGTGTGAAACTTGGATGTTAGAACAAGCCTGGCATGTTTAGGGATGGGTATTGCAGGACAGTTGTGTGTAAGATGGGGACAAGCCGGGGACAGATGGAAGGATCAGAAGGCCTCCATTAAGGGAGACCATGTATGCCAGACTAAGGAGCTTGGGGAGTATTCCATATGAAATAAGAGCCTCTATATTAATATATTCTACATGAGGTGGGTGATGCAATTGGATGTGAGGATCTACAGCAATGCCTTGACTACAGGAGAAAAATGTATTGATAGAAATATCCAGAGCCATGGGATGATGTTTTGCAGTAGGCTGGACCTCTACAGTCTCTCAAAAAGGAATCCTTGGTCCTAGTTCTACCACAAGAATATCCTCTGGGGGACCAGCAGTTAGCATAATGGCTATGTCGGTGGACTCCCACGTGGTCAACCGCAGTTCGTGTCCCAGACCCAGTGACTTAAAACTCACGCCAGGCACATGTGCGTGCGTGCCCAAGATCCCGAGAGGAGAGTGGAGGAGAAGGGATTGCGGCGTGGCCATCCCCCCTGGGGGGTGATTTCTCGCTTTCTGTCTCTCTATCTCTCTCTGTCTGGCGAGCGCACGCGCCCTATAGCAAAAACCTCTCCAAAAAAAAAAAGAATATCCTCTGACATTTGCAGATGTGTCCTGTATGTGTAGACATGTTGATACCCACATACATTGTAAATATTTAAAGCACTTCGATACTGTTTTGTGTTTAAAATCCTACAATGAAAGCAGATAATAGGTAAAAACCAAGTTTACTCCAAGTTTGGAATCAGCATCAGAAGTAATAATTGCCTTTAAAAAAAAAAAAAGATGGGGACCAGCAGTTAGCATAATGGCTATGTTGCTGGACTCCCATGTAGTCGACCGCAGTTCGAGTCCCGGACCCAGTGGCTTAAACTCACGCCAGGCGCGTGTGCGTGCGTGCCCAAGATCCCGAGAGGAGAACGGAGGAGAAGGGATTGCGGCGTGGCCATCCCCCTGGGGGGGGGGTGTGATTTCTCGCTTTCTATCTCTCTGTCTCTCTCTGTTTGTCTGGCAAGCACACATGCCCTATAGCAAAAAAAAAAAAAAAAAATCTCTAACAAAAAAAAAGAGAACTAGAAACATTGGGGTCCATGATTTACAAAACCCAGATTTGTATGTACAAGTTCCGACCTATAGCTCTCTTATGAAGATGTTGATGCTTTCTATTTCTGTGAGAAGATATGCCACAAGAAACTTATCTCATTTCTCAATTTCCAAATATAAAACCTCATTATAAGTTTTGTGCTGGTCACTGATCAATCTATGTCAGTGAGACTGTATTTTCAGACTGAATAGATGAGAAGAGAGAAGGTGATCATAGAGGACCCCTCAATGCTGACTCCAAATTACATCAGAGGTGATCTTTCAGCTATAGTTTTTGTCTAATCATGAAAGAATGATTTCTACAGAAGCACATGAAGCTAAACATGGTCCAGAGTTTGGACAGAGGATTTAATAGACGTCTCAACTTATCACTAAGAACTTATCCTGAGTAGTCATAGAATGGTTTTCAGCTTCATTCTTGTTGCAATTAAGTCAAGCTGAGCAGGCTAAGTGTTTGATAATCATACCCATCCTCAGATACTACTTAAAGGACATTGTAGAAACTTAGGATAGGCTGACCTCTGATTGAAATCTAAAAATTTCTTCTGAATTGTTTCATTTTATTTAAACCACATGTATCGGTAAAGTTTCTCCAGAGAAACAAAACCAATAGTTATCTATTTACTCATCTATGGACTATCTATCCCTTCATGTATGTATGTGTGTGTACACATGTATGCATTATGTGCATCTGTGTGTGTGAGAGCATATATATACTATAAACACATACATACACACATATATGAATTGTCTCATGCAATTGTGGTTTAGCAAATATGAAATTCACAAGGTAGGCTGGCAGGCTAGAAACTCAGGCAAGAGTTGACACTGAGGGGCTGTTTCTGTAGCCTGGTGGTTAAGACAGCCGGATCCCACATGGCCAACCCTACAGTTTGAGTTCCAGACCTGGAGACTTGAGAAACATGCCAGGTATGTGTGTGTTCCCCCACCAAATCCAGAAAGCAGGGAGAGATAGAGGGGAAAGGACTGCAGTGTGCTCATTTCCCATAGAGCATGCTTTCTCCTCTCCTTTTTACTCTGCTTCTCTTTGGTAAGTACACATACTCTCTGGGAAAATAAATAAATAAGATATAGAAAGAAAAGAAAACAGCTATGAAAGCACAAGGGAATGAAAGAACTGATGCTGCAATCTTCAGTCAGAATTTTGTCTTCTCCAGGAAACCTCAGTTTTTTGCTCCTCAGGCCTTTGACTCATTGGATGAGGCCCCATAATCGACTTTACTTACAGTCAACTGATTAAACATGTGTTAACTACATTGATAAAATACCTTGACAGCAACACCTAGATTCATGTTTGCTTACATCACAGAGTGCTTAACCCTAGTCAGAATGGCTAAGATTAAAAAAGTAAAGAATGGGGATGAGCATATGGCATAGTTGTTAAGGTGCTGGACAACCACATGGCCGACCACAGTTTGGGTCCTGGACCTGGTAGCTTGAAAATCATGCTGGGTATGTGTGAGTGGATGCTCAAAATCCCAGAAGGAGAATGGAGGAGAAACGATTGCAAAGTGGCCATCCCCCTGGAGGCTGACTTCTCACTTTCCCTCTCACTATCTCTCTCTCTCTCTCTCTCTCCAGCAAGCACATACATTCTAAAACAAAAACCTTTAAAACATAATAGTAAAATAAATTTTAAAAATAAAGAATAAGTTCTGGCAAGGATCCAGTTAAAAAAAAAACACTCCTATACTGTTGGTAGAAATGTAAATTAGTACGGCCACAGTATAGAGGTTTCCCAAAAACCCACAAATAGAACTACCATATGAGCCAGCAATTCCACTCTCAGGTATCAACCCAAAAGATAGGAGAACAGTTGGAAAAACATTTGCATATCCATGTTTATTGCAGCATTATTCACAATTGCTAAAACATAGAATCAACTCAAATGTCCAAGAATAGATGAATGGATTTAAAAAATGTGACACATATGTACTATGGAATATTATTCAGCCATAAGAAAGTGAGATCCTCTCTGGCCCCCTTGGGCCTTTCTCTTGTTAATCTGTCTTTTTTCTCACCTAGGAAAGAAACCTGCTATCCACTTTCAACTTAGCCTGTTTTTGACCTCTGGGTTCACTTCACAGCTGTGAAGTCTCCCCTAGGCAATGTCCCCCTCCCAGACCCAACACTAGCCAGGTAGGATAGCTGCTTTGCTTCCTTTTGCTCTCCTCAGTTCATTATAACTTTTTTTCCCTTCTTTTTGGAAAAACAGCTCTCTGCCCCTTTTGGGCCTTTCTCTTGTTAATCTCTGTCTTTCTTCTCACCTAGGACGGAAACCTGCTAGCGACCTCCAAGTTCGCCTGTTTTTGGCCTTGCGCATGGTTTTCCATTTTCATCCCAATTTCATTTTTTTGCAAAGTAATTTTTTTCCCTTTTTTTCTCTTTTTCTTCTACTACTTTTTTTTCTTTTTTCTTTGCATTCTCTCCCTATTGCTATTTCCTACCTTCTTTTTCTTTACCTTACTTTTCTGTTTTACTTCTCAGCTGTTACCCTCTGCCTAGAGACATTTAGGTGCACAGTAGCTAACCATCTGAACATTGTGAGTGTTGGAGAATTCTTTGCATATCATTGTAGGGGTTGCAAAATTAGTGAAATTCCCCTTCACAAATCCGATTGCAAAACACCTGTGATCCCCACATTTGAGGACTTAGTAGAAAGGAGAAAATAGCACCTAATTATTTCACAGTGGGGGAAATACATGCGTTCACAGTCACTGAATCCCTCTCCAATAAATTGACCAGAAGTGAATACATTATCAAATGACTAAAAATTGAAGAAGAGCCTCAAGGATGAGAGAATCAAGTAGTACCTCTCCACCAAGGGAACAATGTAACCTGTCTCCAAGTAGGGAAAATTTAGAGCTTATTATTGAAATGTCAAAAAAAGAATTTAGAATATTTATGGTAACAAAATTCTATGAGATGCAAGAGACGTTGAGCTCCAAAACATGAGGAAGTCCTTCCACAATATGAAAGAATCGGACACCATAAAAAAGAATCAAATGGAACTGTTAGATATGAAGGCTATAATACAGGAAATTAAAATCTCCCTTGAAAGTATCAAAAGCAGGCTAGATTATGCAGAAGATTGAATTTCGGAAGTAGAAGACAAAAATCAATCACCTAGAAAAAGTATCAAAAATACTGAGAAAACAGTCAAGAAAACAGAGGGTAATACATGAGAAATACTAGATACTATGTAACACTCAATATATGAATAATCGGTATCCCAGAAGGTGAAGAAACTAATAAAAGCATTGATAATCTATTCCATGAAATCCTAGAAGAAAACTTTCCAAGTCTAGAGAGGCACTCAAACATCCAGACCTAAGAAATACAAAGACCCCCAAGTAGAATTAACCCAAGAAGATCCTCTCCATGCCACATTACAGCTAGATTGACCAAAACAACAGACAAAGACAAGATACTAAGATTGGCAAGAAAGAAACATCAAATCACTTACAAAGGCTATCCCATCAGGCTAAGACCAGACCTCTCATCAGAAATAATGCAAGCAAGTAAAGAATGGGAAAATATATTCAAAGTTTTAAATGAAAAACAATTTCAACCAAGAATACTATACCCAGCAAGATTATCATTCATATGGGAAAATAAAATAAAAATGTTCTCGGATAAACAAAACCTGATAACATTTACCAACTCCAGACCAGCTCTTCAAGAAATTCTGAAAGGAGTACTATACCAAGAAAACTAAAAAGAGACAGACAGCAATAAGAGAACAAAACACAACCAGGAATATGGCCCAATTAATAGTAGGGACAAGTCTGGATATATCGATAATAACATTGAATGTCAATGGATTAAATTTTCTGATCAAGAGACACAGACTGGCTGAACAGATTAAAAATCAGAAACCCACCATCTTCTGCCTACAAGAAACCTATCTCATGGATGAAGACATACATAGACTAAAAGTGAAGGGCTGGAAAAAGGTATTCCATGAAAATGGAAACCAAAAAAGAGCAGGAGCCACTATACTGATTTAGGACAAAATAAGCTTCAAGACAAAAATAGTAAGAAAAGACAAAGCAGCACATTATGACATAATAAAAGGGCTAATTCACCAAGAAGAAATAATGCTTATAAATATTTATGCACCAAACTCAGGAACACCCAAATATATAAAGGAAAGACTGTTAGATCTAAAAGGAGAGATAGACTGTAACACTATAATTGATGGAGATCTCAACATTCCATTATCTCCTTTAGACAGGTCAACAAGACAAAAAATAAGCAAAGAGATTCAGGACCTAAATAATAGCATAAATCAGATGGACTTGATAGACATCTATAGAACTTTCCACCCCCAAAAAAACACAAAATATATATTTTTCTCAGTCCTGCATGGTGCTTTCTCGAAGACTGACCACATGATAGGGCACAAAACCAGTCTTTACAATTTCAAAGGCATAGAAACTATATCCAGCATCTTCTCCGATCATGATGGAATTAAGCTTGATGTTAATTTTATGAAAAGCCCTTGAAAAAATACAAATACATGGAAACTAAATAACCTGCTTCTGAATGACTCTATGACTACTGCAGAGATTAATAAAGAAATCAAAAGATTCATGGAAACTTATGATAATGAGTACCCAAGTTATCATAATCTATGGGATACTGCAAAAGTCATTTCAGCTCCTTTTTTCCCTATCAGAATGCCTTTTATTTTCTCCTCTTGTCTGATCACATTGGGTCGGACGAGTACTATATTGAATAGGAGCAGAAAAAGTGGGCAGTCTTGTCTTGTACTATTTTTTTAGTGGAAAAGCTTTCAGCTTTTCCCCATTCTGTATAATGTTAGCTATAGGTCTTTCATAATGGCTTTTATTTTGCTGAGAAACAATCCTATGTCAATTTTTCTGAGAGTCTTAATCATAAAGGAATGTTGTATTTTGTAAAGAAGAGAGAAAGAAACCAGATACATCAAATTTGCAACTAATCAGGCAACATTACAACAGACATAACAGAAATACAAAACATCATTAGAAGATACTATGAGTGACTCTATGCCAACAAAGAAGAAAACCTTGATGAGATGGACAAATACCTGGGCACATATAATCTACCAAGATTGACTCAGGAGGACATAGAAAGCCTCAATAGAACTATAAAAAGCAATGAGATTGAATCAGTAATACATAACCTCCCAACAAAGAAAAGTCCAGGCCCTGATGGGTTCACTGCGGAATTTTACAAAATTTTTAAAGGAGAGTTAACCCCCATTCTACTCATACTGTTTCTAGAGATCCAAAAGGACAGAACCCTTCCACATTCTTTCTATGAAGCCTCCACTACTCTCATTCCCAAAATGGATAAGGATACAACAAAAAAGGAAAACTACAGATCTATATCCCTGATGAATATATATGCAAAAATTATCAGCAAGATACTTGCTAACCATATTCAACAGCATATAAAAAGGGTTATTCATCACAACCAGGTAGGCTTTATTCCAGGGATGCAAGGGTGGCTCAACATATGTAAAACCATAAATGTAATACATCATATTAATAGAAAGAAAAATAAAAAAACATATGATCATTTCAATCAATGCAGAAAAAGCATTCAACAAAATACAACATGGCTTTATGATCAAGACTCTCAGTAAAATTGGCATAGAAGGACCATTTGTCAGCATAATAAAAGCCTTTATTAAAAACTATAGCTAACATTATACTGAATGGGGAAAAGCTGAAAGTTTTTCCACTAAAAATGGGTACAAGACAAGGCTTCCCACTTTCTCTGTTCCTATTCAGTATAGTACTGGAATTCATAGCCAATGCGATCAGACAAGCGAAGGAAATAAAAGGCATTCCAGTAGGGGA
>NW_006159776.1:3418142-3425675 GCF_000334495.1 Tupaia belangeri chinensis | reverse complement strand
CCCCTGGGGGGGTGATTTCTTGCTTTCTGTCTCTCTGTCTCTCTCTGTCTGTCTGGCGAGTGCACATGCCCTATAGCAAAAACCTCTAAAAAAAAAAAAAGAAAGAATTGAAGAATGTAATTCCATTTACATAGCCACTAGAAGTGTAAGAAACTTAGGAATAAAACTAACCAAGGAAGTCAAAAACCTCTACAAAGGAAACTATGAAAACCTTAAAAAGGAAATTGAAAAGGACACTAAAAAGTTGAAGGATAGCCCATGTTCCTGGATTGGAAGAATCAATATGATAACAATGGCAATTCTACCCCAACTAGTCTACATGTTTAATGAAATCCCTATAAAATTACAAAAGACATTCTTCACAGATCTAAAAAAGACAATCATAGAATTTGTCTGGAAACATTAAAGACCCCGTTTTGCTTAAGACATCCTACACAAGAAGACTGGAGTAGGTGGCATCTCACTTCCTGACCCCAAAATATATTAGGAAGCTGTGATAATCGAAACAGCATGGTATTGGCCCAAAAATAGACAAGAGGACCAATGGAACAAAGTAGACACTCCAGAAATAAACCCCAAAACATACAGTCAACTCATCTTTGACAAAGGATACCAGTCAATCTAGTGGGAAAAGGGAAACCTCTGTAGCAAATGGTGCTGGAAAAACTGCAGAAAGATGAATCTATCTGTCACCATTAACAAAAATCTACTCAAAGTGGATCAAAGATCTAAATCTAAGACCACAAACTATAAAACTACTGGTGGAAAACACTGGGGAAACTCTGGGAGATATTGGATAGACAAAAACTTCTTAAGCAAGATCCCCAAAGCACAGGCTATAATCCCCCAAATAGACAGGTGGGATTACATCAGATTAAGGAGTTTCTGCACAGCAAAGAACACTGTCATTAGGGTGAATCGACAACCCTCAGAATGGGAGAGAAAGTTTGTTAACTGTGCCTCAGATAAGGGACTGATTACCAGAATACACAGGGAACTCAAGCAGCTTACTCGGAAGGAAATTATTAACTCAATTAAAAGATGGGAAAAGGAACTGAATAAACACATTTCTAAGGAAGACATACAAATAGCCAAAAAGCATATGAAAAAATGTTCAATGTCCCTCATTACAAAGGAGATGCAGATCAAAACCACAATGAGATACCACCTAACCCCAGTCAGAATGGTGAAGATTAAAAAAATAATAATAATGATAAGTGCTGGACGGGATGTGGTGAAAGGGGACACTCCTACATTGTTGGTGGAAATGTAAACTGGTCCAACCACTGCAGAGAACGATATGGAGGTTCCTCAAAGACCTCCGAATAGAACTACCATATGATCCAGCAATTCCACTCCTGGGTATCTACCCAAAGGGCAGGAGGGCACTCAGTTGGAATAGTGCTTGCACATCTATATTCATTCCAGCCTTATTCACGATTGCTAAGACATGGAACCAACCAAAATGTCCACAAACAGATGAATGGATTGAAAAAGTGTGGCACATATACTCCGTGGAATACTATTCAGCCATACAAAACAACAAGGCCCTGGAATTTGATAGAAAGTAGACAAATATGGAAGATTTGTTGCTGAGTGAAGCAAGTCAGGCTATGAAAGAGAGACATTGTATGTCTCCACTTAACATATACCGACTCTCTGTACTCTATGGTAGAGACTGAAAAACTGGAGAACATAAAAGTATTAAAAATTGTAATGGATGGGACCAGCAGTTAGCGTAATGGCTATGTCGCTGGACTCCCATGTAGCCAACCACAGTTCAAGTCCCAGACCCAGTGGCTTAAACTCACGCCAGGCGCGTGTGCGTGCGTGTCCAAGATCCCGAGAGGAGAATGGAGGAGAAGGGATTGTAGCGTGGCCATCCCCCCTGTGGGATGATTTCTCACTTTCTATCTCTCTGTGTCTCTCTGGCTTTCCAGTGAGTGCATGCACCCTATAGCAAAAACCTCTAAAAAACAAAATTGTAATGGACCCTAGAGACAAAGTGGAAAGAGAGTGTGGGAGGGGGAGAGCATAGAAAATTTGGGGGGGGGGGAGAATGGAGAGGTAAGACATTTGTGGGACATAGATAGTTTACTATCTGTTAACAAGGATGTGTATGGTGGTCTCAATTGGGCTGAACTGAGGTGTATATCATGCTTGGTATAGTCTCTTCACAATCTAAATTACATATAGTGATTTAATGTATGAATAATAATGAAAAAATAAATAAATAAAAATTTTTGGAGATGTTTTTGCTATAGGGCACGTGCATTTGCCAGACAGACAGAGAGAGACAGAGAGACAGAAAGCGAGAAACCATCCCCCGGGGGGATAGCCACGCCACAATCCCTTCTCCTCCATTCTCCTCTTGGGATCTTGGGCATGCACGCACACACGCCCAGCGTGAGTTTAAGCCACCGGGTCCAGGACTCAAACTGCGGTTGACTACATGGGAGTCCAGCGACATAGCCATTACGCTAACTGCTGGTCCCAATAAATAAAATTTTTTAAAAATGAGATCCTTGCATTTGATACAAAGTGAATGAATATGGAAGATTTCATGCTAAGTGAATCAAGCCAAATTATTACAGGCATTGTATGCTCTCTCTTAATATATTCTGGGTGTCTGCACTCTATGACAGAAACTAAAAAGACTGGAAGGTATAACAGCAGAGAGGGAAACTGCAGATACCAGAGACAGTATAGGAACTGGTGTGTAATAGGAATTGAGAGAAAGGGGGGATCAAAGAAAAAATTAAGCATTTATCAGACACAAAAATGAAAACTTATCTGATGATGATACTGTATATGATACTGTATTAGTGAAGTAATATGCTTCGCTAACATGCACTGTATTCATGCTGGGAAAAAACCATTTTGTATACTATAAACATGCATGTTAATAAAGTGTAATTTTAAAAAAGTAAAAATTGGGGTTAGCATATGGCATAGTGGTTAGGGTGCTGGACTCCCACATGATCGACCGCAGTTCGAATCCTGGATCCAGGGGTTTGAAACACACCAGTGCATGTGTTTGCATGCCCAAAATCTCTAGTGGAGAATGGAGGAGAAGGGATTGAAGTGTGGCCATCCTTCCTTGGGGGGTGGTTTCTCACTTCCTGTCTCTCTTTCTCTTTCCGTGTCTCTGGTAAATGCATGTGCCTCGTAGCAAAAATCTCTCTTAAAAAAATATAAAAATAAAAACAAAGATATAATGGTAAGGAAGAAAGGTGTAGATACCAGAGACTACAGGAGAAAGGCTAGACGGTAAGGAAGAAAGGTGTAGATACCAGAGACTATAGGAGAAAGGAAAGACAGAAAAAGGCAAGTGGGAGGGGCTCAGGGAAGAAATATTTAATAGACTTAAGAATGTTAAGTTCTCCTATGAAAATTTTGTATATGTTAAGATCCATGATTTGGGAACCAGCAAATGGTGGAATGGTTGCATCACTGGACTCCCACATAATCAACCCCAGTTCAAGTCCCAGACCTGGTGGCTTAAAACTCATGCTGTGTGTGTGTGTGTGCCCAAGATCCTGAGAAGAGAATGGAGGAGAAAGGTTTGCAACATCGTCATCCCCCCTGGAAGGTGATTTCTTGCTTTCTGTTTCTCTCTCTCTCTCTGTCTCTCTAGCTAGTGCACACACCCAATATCAAAAACCTCTAACCTTGTCCCCCAAGAAAAGATCCACAATCTGTCATGTACTGTGTGCATGCCATGAAAAACCATGATGTATGCTATAGGGATGCATGACAATTAAATGTGAGTAAGCAATCATAAAATTAAAAACTGAAAAAAATAAGATAAAATAGCTGGGTACTACAGCCTAGGTAAGTTGATACGAAAACTCTAGCTATCATGTCAGGTTTCTGACATTGTTCAGAATCTGTGATTTCACCCAATTTGGGGTCATGTAGGAATAAGAAGACAACACTTCTTACAGTTACCATAAGCATAACCCATCTGTCCAAATCAGACACACTCTTATTTTTTAATAAGTTTCAGTTGAGTGTGCCCAGATTGCTTGTTCTATTATTTAAGAAGCACAAACTCATGAGTCATGGGAGGTCTGGAGGAGAAGGGAGTGAATTTTCAAGTTCCTGAACAGGCTTTTATGATCCAGCCATCTTATTGCCCTAAAATAAACCCAATAGCCATGCTCTCCCTCACTTTCTTCAAAATACCCCATGACCTGGAGATGACTCAGGGCCCAAGAATGAAGAAAATAGTCAGAATCCCAATCACTTCCTCTATTATATCTTCAGTGAGCATGACTTAATGAAACAGAAACTCTCCAGATGAATAAAGCAGTGGAAGCTGAACCCAGCAACCTTTCTCTGGACATAAACAAATGGTTGTAATATTCCTTCCCTTTCACAAAAGGAGCTCTTCTGGGTCAAGGGAACTCAGTTTGGCTGTATGTAGCTTACATGATTTAGATGCTGTATTGATAAGTGGATAGCCCTGCTATTTCTTCTGTGCTATAAAATGGGGTTTATGTAATTCTCAAACATGAAATAATAAAGATAATAAGTAACTAGTTCTAAGGAGAATATGGAGAGACCATCAAACACTGCTGATAAAGATATAAATTGAAATAACTACTTCAAAAACCTATGTGGTATTATCTGAAAACAACTTATTCCCTGGCAATTCCTCTCCTTGCATACAACCAACAGAAATAAACAAATTCAAATGTTCATAGAGCTACTATTCATAATAAACAAAAGCTGGAAGCAACTCAAACTTCTACCAATAGTGGAAGGGATAAGTAAATATAGTCACATGTTGGAATACAGTGTTAAGAATGATGATCTACAGCTACCTGCAATATCAGGAAACAATGTCATTAGTATAATACTGAGCCAAAGAAGCCAGACACACAAAAAAGGATATACTGTATGATTCCAGTGATAGAAAATATAAACATGGGCAAAACTAGTACAGAAAGTTGAATAATGGTTACCATGGAGGAAGCATAATGACCGGGAAGATCACTGGGGTCTTCTGCAATAATTGATTATGTTCAGTTATCTTTTAAAAAATATTTTTAATTTAAATTTAATCAGTGTACATATGTACAGCATACAGAATTTTTTTTCCAAGCCTGAATAGAGTGTACATTAGTCCAATCAAGAATATTACATTGGGGTCAGTAGGTGGCATGATAGTTGGGGCACTGGACTGCAACATGGCTGACCTCAGTTTGAGTCCTGGACTTCATGGCTTGTAATAAGTAAAAATCAAATAAATAATTCTCTAAGTAAAAAGGATATTACCTTATATATTATCATCACTGATAACTTTTCAGTTTTATTTCTGATAAATGTGGGATTTCCCCCCCCCAATTCCCTCTCTCCTACCCTCTATTACCTGCCCCTCCTACAGTTTCTCTGGTCTCTACAGTTGCCCTTCCTACTTTTATACATTCCAATCTCTCAGTTTCTGTCATAAAGTTCACACATTCAGAATATATCGAGCAGGGACATACAATGCCTCTCTTTAATAGTCTGGCTTGCTTTACTTAGCATTAAATCTTCCATAGTCATACACTTTGTATCAAATGCCAGCATTTCATTTTTTTTTTTATGGCTGAATAACATTTCACAGTATATATGTGTCACATTTTTTTTTTCAATCCATTCATCTGTTCTTGGACATTTGGATTGATTCCATGCGTTAGCAATTGTGAGTAATGCTGCAATAAATATGGATGTGCAAGAGTTTTTTCTGACTGTTTTCCTATCTTTTGAGTAGATACCCAAGAGTGGAATTGCTGGATCATATGGTTGTTCTATTCATAAGTTTTTGAGGTGCCTCCATATTGTCTTCCACGGTGGCTATACTAATTTACATTCCCACCAACAGTATAGGGGAATTTCCTTTTCCAGGTCCCAGTGACTTTACTTCTGAATTCTACAAAGCTTTTACAGAAGAGTTAAGCCATCTACTCAAACTGTTTTAAAAGACCCAAAAGAGAATAACTCTCCCAAATTCATCCTATGAAATCCCCATCACCCTGATCCCAAAAGCAGACAAGGACATAACAAAAAAAGGAAACTAGTCTGATATCCCTGATGAATATAGAAGCAAAATTTCTCGATTAGATACTAGTAAATTGTGTCCAACAACTCATTAAAGAGATTATATACCATGACCTGGTATGCTTTATTCCAAGGATACAAGAATGTTTCAACATACACAAAACAATAAATGTAATACATTACATTAACAGAAGGAAAGATAAAAACTATATGATCATATCAATCGACCCAGAAAAAGCATTTGATAAAATACAATATCCCTTCATGATTAATATTCAGCAAAATCAGCATTAAAGGAACATTTCTCAACATAATAAAAGCCATATATAGAAAACCCATAACTAATATCATACTGGAATTAGACAAGGCTGTCACTTTCTCTACTCCTTTTCAACATAGTACTAGAAGTCCTGGTCAATGTGATCATACATTCAAATAGGAAAAGAAAAAGTTAAAGTCTCTCTTTTTCCAGATGATATGATCATATACATAGAAAATCCAAAAGAATCCACAAAAAAAAATCCCTGGAAGTGATAAATGAATACAGTAAAGTGGCAGGATACAAAATCAACATATAAAAATCTATAGCATTTTATATACCAACAATTAATGGACAGAGGTAGAATTGAAGAAAGCTATCCCATTTATAATAGCTACACACACACACACACACACCCAGAGAGAGAGAGAGAGAGAGAGAGAGAGAGAGAGAGAGAGAGAAAGTTCAGTTATCTTTTGATCCTTAATAAATTACCCCAAAACTTAGGTACTTAAAACAACATCATGATTTTGTGAGTCAGGAATTCAGGCAGAGCTCAGCTGGGTCATTCTCTTGCTCTACATGGTTTAAATGGTTTCCTCAACTGCACTGGTCTTCAGGATCCAAGGAAGTTCTCTACTAGCAAGTTTTGTGCTTGCAGGGATTATTAGAACCCTGAGCTTCACTGGAACTGTCAGTATTAGTGCCTATATGTAGCTTCTCCAACATGGCAGTCTCAGGGTAGTTGGTTAAAGTAGAAAGTGGGAAAATAGGGAAGATGTAATGATAAATGAAGCAAGTCAGACTATGAAAGACAGGCATTGTACATCCCCACTTAATATATACTGAATGTCTGTGCTTTATAGCAGCAACTGAAAGATTGGAAAGTATAATTTCAGGGAGGGCAACTGTAGATGCTAGAGACAATGTGAGAGGGTACTAAGGGGTCTGTAATAGGGGCAGGAGAGAGATCAGGGAAAAAACAACACATTTAATAGACACAAAAATGAAAAGTTATCTACTGATGATAATGTATATGGCTGTCCTTGACTAATATGCACTGTATTTACGCTGAGAAAAATCATATTGTACATTGTAAAGATATGCAGTGTTTAAATGTAAATAAATAAATTTGACACATGATGGATATGCCTTCTTAACTAGAGTCATGTGACCCCTCACCAACTCTGTGATCTTGGGCCCATATAGGTGTGAACTATAAAGCC
>NW_006159776.1:3373686-3417867 GCF_000334495.1 Tupaia belangeri chinensis | reverse complement strand
TGTGAGGGCCTCAGTTTCAATGAAGGAAAGTAACACCTGTCTCTCTGAATTACTTTGGATAATGAAATAACTTAGAAGTAAACTTCTGGCATATCCCAAATGCTCAGTAAATGAGTTTTATTTCATTTCAAGCCCTAACATTTCCTCAGACCCCTAGCTCCTCAGCTGCCAAGGAATTCAACCACTAATACTT
Organism: Tupaia belangeri chinensis; assembly: GCF_000334495.1. Lineage (NCBI taxonomy): Eukaryota > Metazoa > Chordata > Mammalia > Scandentia > Tupaiidae > Tupaia > Tupaia belangeri. Next base: position 3,417,674 of record NW_006159776.1, on the reverse strand, counting down.
CTTAGAAATCCTGCCAGGAGTCCAGAGAGAGCTTCCTCTCCTCACTCCAAGGGTCCCCATCTTGTGAGTAGAGAAAAGGGTTTATTCTCTTGCACCTGTGCCTTAAGAGAGGCTTGGGTCAGAAATTGATGAAAACATTCTGTAGCTGCCAAAATGAGACCAAAGTCCCCAAAGCAGAGTGACAAGTGAATCACCTCAACTATTGCTTAGTCACTGCAAGGTACTTTCCACACAGACACATGGAGATGGTTACCAAAGAAATGTCTGCTGGCGATGCTCACATCGGCTGAAAGAAAATGTTGTTGTAACCTTTACTTTGGAGGGGGAAAAAATAGCATCACTTTCCCTTTTCCTTTCTTTTTCTTTTTGGAGAAAGATTTTGGCAAAATAGTTGAAGTGGTTGTTTTTGTTTACCCTGGAGAAAGTTTCCAGATAGCTCTGAATTCTGAGCCTTGTGTATATGGCAGGCCCTCAAATCTTAAGCACTTAACATCTAAGTGTGTAAACAACCCCTGCAGAGGAAACTGTCACAAGCCATTCAGGTCATGAGACCTCCCATCCAGCTCTCTGATCACCAGTAGAAGCCTCTGGGCTCTTAGAAATCAGAGATACCATGGTTCAAATCTCTCATGATTCAAATCCCTGTATGATCACTACAAACTGAAGCATGGGATTCCAACTTTCATGAGCCCCTGCTCCCTCATCAGTAACAGACAGGATTAATTATGCTCACCCACAGGTGATTATGAGAATTAAATGAGATGATGTGTAGAAACATCTCAAAGATTGCTTGGCACTAACATGGTAGTTGATTAGCTAAAATGAGTTCTTCCCTCTCTAGGCTCTTCCTTCATAATTTCCCTACTGCCCTTCTCTTTTTAAATTTTCTCTTTCTTCCTCTTTTTTTTTAACCTCAAATATAATCAGTTCTCATTCTCTCCTCTCTTCTCTACCACCTGCCTGCCTTCCCCCACCTCCTTGTTTTCAAGCCTCAAATCCCCTCTACACTTGTAGCCATCCTTCTGACTGGTATGGCCTTGGCATAGAGCTACTGAAAGCCAGCCAAATTCTAGTTGAAAACACTGCGATTCTTGGCCAGACTTTCTCTCCTTACAAATAAGGGTGATGTTTCAGGCATGGGAAGTCTTCCCATCCATTCAGGCCCTAGGGGAAAAAAATAGCAAGGCCTCAGTGTGTGGCCTTAGGTGGACTGCAACGTGGGGCTCTGGGTATTGACAGAAATAAATCTGGGGTTTCTGAAAATTGTGAAACACGCGCAGTGAATGTGTCATCCCAGCAAAAGTGAGTCAGCCCACAGGTCTGGGCCCAAATCTGGCTACATTTACTTTCTAAATAGAAAGTGTATTCCTGGCCAGCCTAACATTAGCAGACTGGTGGTTAACGAGAGTAGAAAGACAGAGGCAGAGGAAGAGACATGCAAATCTACACTTTGTAAGGTTACTGGAAAAATCAGGTTCTCTCTCTGGGTCTTTTAGAAAATCATTCCTTTTCTCTTCTTTCCTTATGTCTATACCAAGTTTTTCCTTTCAACATTCTTTTAGTCCCAATTTCTAGAGTGGCCTTCAAAAACATTACCTCAACAAAATTGCATGAAGGCAGGTAATTATATGGGGTAATTGGATGCTGCAACTTTTGGACTAAGACAGGCCTGGGTTCAACTCCCAGTCCCACCTCCAACAAGAGGTGTGTCTATGTGTGTGTAAGTGAGAGAGAGACCTTGGACAAATTTCTAAGCTCTCTGAAACTTTGGTATCACTTCAACACAAGGAGAGAAATCCAATCTCTTTCCCCATAGAGATTAAAGAAGGTAACACCTTAGTGCCTAGTCCACGCTGGTGCTTGTCATATCTAAGTAGTCTTCTTCTTCCTGGAAAGGGAAGTGGCTGGAAGTCCAGGGCCTCTTCATCCCCTAGTTCTTTGTCACATTGGACTACCCTTTCAGAGGGTGTGAACACCAAGCCCACATGAGTAGCGGCAATAGCAGCAACGGCTACAGCAGTTCTGCTTTTGCAATTTTAGACAGAATTTGATGAAAAGAAACAGCACCAGGCTCACCGCCTCCTGCACCCAGCATCCCAAGCATGCAGAGCTCCCTGCATCCCTGGCCACAGTCTCTGGTCTCTGTAGTGCCAGAGGAAGTGATGCAACCACCCCCTGGTTTTGGGTCAGCCTGGAGGAAAGTGTCCTGTTACAGAGTAGGTGTGGCTGGCTTCAGGGCTCCAGTCCTATGCCCTGTCCCAAACCCATAGCAGAGAGAATGCAGGAGATTCTGTCTTTGTGAATACACTGCTTACTGTTTACCCTGCTTCTTACTCTACCATCTGGGCTTTACAAAGGGCTCTGTCAAGTACATCATCCCTGGTCCTTGGCTTTTCCCTTCCCTCTGCCCTGGCTCACAAGTTGTCCTCACTACAAACACCTGTTTTCTTTCATCCAGACTCTCTGCGGTTTAGCTATTCTATTGACTTCATATGCATAGCAGAAATATAATTGAATTAAATTATAATAACTATATCCATTAAAAGCCTATGTAATGTTCATTAAACATTCTAGGTAATATGCAATTAATGACATTACCATATGAATTGTGCATTGGGTCACTCTTATGCAGATTATGTCTAATGTTCAACGTATGTATGAATTACAATACATGCCAGAAAAACATAGCACTCAAAGCTTGCAAGCCTGTCCCAGTTATAAACCCCTTTGATCTCAGACAAATCCCTTTTATGGGAGAGCCTTTTCATTAATTAAAACATTTGTTATAAGATTCTTTACATGAAGAGGATTTTTAGAAAAACTGGAGTTGGAGAAGCTGGTCAGTGCTGGAGTTGAGTAGATTTGAAAAGCTTGGTTGGAGCTTCTTCTAAAGAAGGGCCATAACCCTAAGGGCAGAGTTTAGATATCTGGGATCTGGCCTAGGTTTTGTTGCAACTTCTGCCAATGACTGTCCCCTCCAATGAGACATCCATCATCTGAGAAATGGGCATAATGGCCTTGATGATGCCTACATCACCAGGGCATTAAATAGATGATCTCATTAGAAAGACTAACATGTTTTGAAAATGCAGAATAGCAATAGCATTGAGCATCATTTTCATAAACTCTCAATAGGAAATTTCTCCATGGAGGAAAGAACCAGTTCCAGCTTACCCTTGATGGTCAGTAGGTTTGTCCAGTGGCACCCAATCCTCATAGGGCTACCCTCTCAGTGAGAATTTCTCAGTTTCTCCTCAAAGTACATTATAGGCATCATCTGGCACAGAGAGTTACCATCTCCATTATACACAAATTGAAAACTGAAGCCATAATAAGTGAGCTACCCACGGTCATCTCAGAGAGCCTCCTTGGCATGAAGGAGATAATGGAAGATGGACAGAAAGGTGTGCATCCTAACTTTTTGCGACCAGCTTCTGACTCTGCACCCAGTCTTCAATTATGGCTAAAATGCAAGTCTCTGACCACTTTTGCCCACCTCACTGTTCCCCCCATATGTGTTTGTCTTTTAGAAAAGCACTGGTGATTCTGCCTCAGAATCGTCCACCATTCCATACTCTGATCTCCACATGAGATGCATTTGAATATTCAGTGATACTAATGTCAGACCAGTCACTCTGCTAGATGCTGAACTAAAGGCATTAACAAGCCATGGCCCCACTTTCAAGAAAGTCAACAACTATCTTAGTTCAGGACTTGATTACCTAAACTATGGATGATCTTTTGAATCCTTTGCCTTAAATTTCATCTTCTTTTGATCAAGCCCTCTCACAGCCACCAGAATGTGCTTTATAAAATGCAAAGCTGGGGACCAGCAGTTGGCATAATGGCTATGTCACTGGATTCCCATGTAGTTGATCACAGTTTGAGTCCCGGACTCAGTGGCTTAAACTCATGCCAGGTGCATGTGCATGCATGCCCAAGATCCCAAGAGGAGAATGGAGAAGGGATTGTGGCATGGTCATCCCCCAGGGGGGTGATTTCTGGCTTTCTATCTCTTTGTCTCTCTGTCTTTCTGGTGTGAGACCGCTCCCTATAGCAAAATCCTCTCCCCCCTGCAAAAAAAAAACATGCAAAGCGGGCTCTGTACTCACACTACCCCTTGAATCGCTACATAGACTCTCATCACTCACAAAATAAAGTTGAAGCCTTTTCACTTCATATTAAAGGGCCACTGAGATGTGTCTCAGTCTCTTCTCTACCACTTGTCAGATGTGCCAAGATTTGTGTCACCTATGAATTCTTCTGTCTTGCTGTGTGACTTGAAGAACCTCCCATTAATAAGTGGGGCTTATTTCTCCACCACTTGAGTCTTGGTTGGCTATAAAGCTGTCTTTGGCCAATAGGACATTAACAAATGTGAAACAAGCAAAGCCCTGGAAAAAACCTTTCATACTACTGGCCCCTTCTGCTACAAAATTTACAAGTCTTAGCTAGACTCTTTGGGTATAAAGTCTATATGGAAAGAGATGGACATTAAGAGACCTCAGATATATGGGTAATTCCATCCTAGACCATCCAGCTACTACTGGTTCAGACCTGAATAATAACTCAGTCTACCCAAAAAATCACTTTAAAAAAATTATAACCTATTATACAGGTCTATAGGTGACTCAACAGCATAATACAACACTTTCAAAGGCAATCCACACAGACCATTTCCGGTTCAAGTCTGGAGACCTCCCTGAGTATGTTAGGAACAAGCTTACCCATAATCCAGACCTGGTAGAAGACTGGAGATGGAGCACAACATCAACATCATGTTGAGGCTAGTCTCTCTCTTTCTCTCTACTATTCATTGAGGAAATAAACTTTTTTTAAAGTAATAAATGTTGGTTGTTAAAGTCACAAAGTTTCAGTCTAGTTTATTATACAGCAGAAGCTAACTGATACAAACTCAAAAATGCACTTGCTCTTTCATGCTACTAAGCTCTACCACATACTGTTCCCTTTGACCAGAATGCAGTTTATCCTCTTTTGGTGCCTGAACACACTTCTATCCTCTTCACTGGATGAAAGAATTTTTCCAGGCAGATAACCCCCTAGGAGAGCATAAACTGAAGTTTACATAGTACACACATGGTGTTCTCTGTATGCTTATCTTCTTTCATAATTGTCCTCCTGAATGGGCAAAGATCTTTCTGTCTTTTCCTTTATCTCCACACCCATAAAAAACTGGGTATCTTTCAGAGCATAAACTAAAATATACCTAATTTCAAGACTGTGTTTCCGCCTGATTCATCACTGTCAATACCTCCTCCTTTTCCACATTCATGTTTGTTTTCCTCACCAGACTAGGAGAACTCTTTGCCCAGCATGGTGCTTGGCTTGTCATTAAGATTCCTGAAAAGACCCAGATCAAAATCACCTCCTCCATGAAGCCTCAACCAATACCCCAAGCAATGTTGCTTCCTGCCTTCACCTAGTGTGCCCACATCCCACAGTGCCTATGGCAGGCACCTTGTAAAGATAATTGTTCACTTATCTTCAACTACTCCTCATCCCCTATAAACTCTGAGCTGCCAACATGTTTTCTTTTTCTATGGCTCTCACCCAGTAGAACTAATCTAGTTGAATTAATTTTAATCCATCATGGAGGAGTTATGTAGCAGAAAGAACAAGGAGTTTGGGGTCTCTAATCCTAATTTTACATTTTCAAGTAAGTAGCCTTGGGCAAGCCACTTAACCTTTAAAATTTTCAACAACTAGTGAGTATGTGAGTTAGTGAGCACTAATATGATCCTAATACTTTCCCATGAGGTAGTTGTAGGGGTTCATGAGATACAGTTTACTAGAGGCTGGCACATGGTAATCTCTCAAGCCATCTTCTCAAGGTTATCTTCTTCCTTCTCTCCAACCATCTGGTTCTAGACACTTTGGTAAAGCCAGGTCTTTGGGCAGGGCCTCTCTAACAGCCAGTGAGCTCCAGGACTTGTTAGGTTCTTTGGATTACAGGAATGTCTCTCCCACACCATTCTCTCAGAATCCAAAATGCAGATGGCAAAAGTCTTTGGCCAAGTTTGGCATTATAAACAGTGTTGGGGTCTGGCTCTATGTCCTGGTGGTTAAGGGAGCAGATCCCATGTGGCTGAGCACAGTTTAAATTCCAGCTTTGGCAGCTTGATAAATAAACTGGACGTGTGTGTGTGTGTGTGTGTGTGTGTGTGTGTGTGTGTGCTCCAAATCCCAACAAGACAGTGAAATGGATGATACGGGATTGTGGTGTGACTATGCCAATAAGCATGCATAAGGCAGATGCTTTATCCCTTCCCTCTCTCTGTCTCTCTTTCTCTGTTTCTCTCTGGTGAGCACATGTGCTCTAGGGCAATTAAAAAAATAATAAATGATATTGGAAGAAGAAGGTTGATTAATACTTATTCGATCCTTCACTCATTCATTTGTATACACACTATCTTATTGAATTTATTCATTCACTTATGTGTTCTTCACATATGCATGGAGTATGTGTTTTCTGTGCCAGGCTCTGGGAGAAGGGTGAAAAGGGTGAAATAGATATGACTCAATTGGTCTGTGCCCTGGAGAGAAGTTGAGTTCTCTGTTGAGTTCTCTCTACTGAGCATGTGCGTGTGTGTGTGTGTGTGTGTGTATATATATGTGTGTGTGTGTGTTGTGTATATATATGTGTATATATATGTGTGTGTATATATATATATGTATATGTTGTGTATATATATGTGTATATGTGTGTGTGTGTTGTGTATATGTGTGTGTGTATGTGTGTGTGTGTGTTGGTGCAGGGGCAAGTGTGGAAGCAGGTCATTGAGATGCAGTGCGCCTTAAATGCCTACTAAAAGGACACCAAAGATGGATTCACACTTTGTGTGAGGCTAAGCATAGTCCTTAAGTATAGATGGCAAGGGCGAATGCACCAAGGACATCAGATCGTGGATACCTTGAAGGCCATTCCAAGAAGCTCTGATGTTTGTTCAAGCAAACAGGAATTACTGAAAGCCTTAAAGGAAAAGAATTAACTGGGGAGTTCATCAATTCCTTCTTCATTTAAACACAAATTGATCTGCCTTCCCACCCTCAGTTCCCTCAGGTAAGTACAAATCAAAATAAGTAGTTTTCTGATTCTAAGAAACACTCCCTTGCAAGACTTGGACAAGTTGCTTTATTTCTTTGAAGCTCAAAATGGGAAATACCAGCATTATTGCCCTTCCTTCACATGTGGTTTAAAGTAGTGTTAGCTCAGCAGCGAAGCATGCAGGCTCAGGGGTCAACTTCAGTTAGCTTGCCAACTCTGTTATTTTGGAGCTGCTTAACCACTTGAGATCCTCCATTTTCCCACTTGTAAAATGGACATGACCACATTTCCTCTGTGGGTATGAATGCAAAGGAACAATACATGTAAAAAGATTAGCTCAGTGCCATCACATGGAAGCACACATATCTTTTTTAATACTAATGGGATAACTGCCTAACACTTGAACTCTATCAGAACTGCAAACTCATTCCACAAGCTCCCAAAGGTCTCAGATCCAACCCCAATGCCAAACCCATGCAGTGGACCTTTTCAGAGTTCCACATTTTGGAAAGTAAAAAACCACCAAACAAAATCCAGCAGCATGGCTCTCCTATCAAAGAGAAAAATAAAAATGCAAAACACTTGCCGGAACATACCAGGTTTTGTCCAGGGACTTCCTAACAACCTGAGGGCCTTTCCACAGTATTCCTGACCTGTGCCTGCCATCAGGACACTTCCCAGCAACCAGCACTGGTGCCTCTAGCCAGGCTCCAAGGAGAGGGCAGGGAAGGCCCTGCCAGGTATAGACCTGTCCAAGGCTGAGCCATGCTCCTCTTTCTGCCTCACTGGCCTGCAGGGAAGGTGGAGCAAGATTTGGGCTGTGTCCAGGCTTCCAAGGAAGAAGCCCCATTCATCTCCAGATCAGAAGACATGAGACTGTCCCACCCCTTTGCCTCCTGATGTCCTGTCATCTGTAGAGAGAAGCTCCTCCTGGTAAGTCTGAGCACCCACTCCTGGCCCTGTTCTGTTCTCTCTTCTGGGTAGAGCCGAGGCTTTGTCCAAAGCCCTCTTTATTCCTCAAGGAAGAGCACCTAATCTTCCCTACGCAAAAGGGAGAAGGTGCTTACCCATTGCTAGAGGTCCCTCAGGGCCAGAGCTGCTCAGATCCGTTCCTGGGAGATGAAAGCTCCTATCACACAGTGGTGCTCCAAAAATGATAGACAGGGAAGCAGTTTCTCAGGTTTCTGAGCAATTAGGTGGGGGAATCAGAAGAGATCAGCTCTCACTAAGGAGCAGGCAACACTAGTGCAGTATGATCTCATTTAATTCTCATGCAAACTCTGAAAAGTAGGTCTTCTTACTCCACTTTCTAACAGATAAACAGAGGCTTAGAAATAATTTAACCAAGGGGCTGGCAGGTGGCATGGTGGTTAAGGACGCTGAACTCCCACATGGTCCACCGTGGTTCAAGTCCTGGACCTGGGGGTTTACTTTCTCACTTTCTCTCTCTCTCCCTCATTCTGTCCCTCTCTGGTCAAATTAAAATAAATAAATAAAGATAAATAAAATAATTCTTAAAAAAGAAAGAAAGAACTTAATCAAAGTTGCACAGTCAACATTGCCAGAACTAGTACTAGGTTGGTCTGACTTCAAGACTTTCCCACGGCAGCCACTACCTTTCAGAACAGGGGGATGTAGGTCTCCAAGATGACACTCTCGGCCTCCAGGCCCTGCCCACAGAATACTGCCTAGCTCTGTGCCAGGCCTGGGAAGGACAGTTGAAGTGAGAACAGCAACCTTCACAGTCCTGCATTCTGACCAGGAAGACAACTCAGGGAGAAAGTGCAGACCAAGGATCCCAGGAAAGGACATCAAAGAGCTGGACCAGGGCAGGGAATGCAGCATGAACATGATCAATCAATCAGCACTGAAGGCTTTGCACATCCAGGGCCACATGAACGCCAAGCACTAAAACCCCTGGGCTCCTCAAAGGTCAGGAAGACTTGCTGCAAGAGGAGCCTCTAAGATAATGATTAATTAGCAATAAAATGAACAGATCAATTAACAAAAATTAAAACTACCACTTATATGGGGCCAGCAGGTGGTGTGGTGGATAAGGGCACTGGATTCCCACATGGCCAACCATGGTTCAAGTCCTGGACCTGGTGGCTTACTTTCTCATTTTCCCTTTCTCTCTCTCTCTCTCTTTCTCATCAAATAAAGGGAAAAAATAACAATAACAAATGGAAATAAATAAATAAATAATTCTTAAAAAGAAATATCACTTATAAACCACCAACACTTCTAGAGAGTCTGCAAGGTATAGACACATCATTGTATTTAATCCTCCCAACAACTCCAAGAGGTGAGAGTTATGATTCACATTTTATAGATGAGAAAACTGAGACTCGGGTCAGGTAACTGACCACACAGATGATATGTGGCAGTCAGAACGTGCACTCACATCCAGTTGATTGCAATGACTGTCCTATGTCATAAGCCCCAAAGGCCACAGATGCCAGGAACGTGCCACAAATGAGAAAAGCAGGGCAGGCATAACAGATAGAGACAGAGGCAGCAGAAGACCGGAGGACACACGGCTGCTCCTCGACTCCAGCCAATTGTCATCTGAGAAGGATGAACCAATGTAACCAGATCTTTCCATTTCAAGACAAGCCAGAATCAGCTTCTATTTCTGATTCTTAAATGTTGAAAATTATTATTTTTTTTTAATGTTAGAACACTTGGCAGACTAAACAAAGCCTGTCTGAAAGCCAGATCTGGCCCGTAGGTCAGCACAGTTCACAACTGCCACACTGCGACTTGGGTGGCATAGAATGCCCCATCAGCAGACGTAGCAAGCACATTCTAGACAACAGACCTGAGGACACAGCAGAGAAGCAAATGGGGTGGGAGCTGCCAAGGGTGCACCTTTCAGATTCCTCCCAAGCCTGAGACATTGTGAATCCATGAACTGGCAGAGTGGAGATGGGTGGGTGCCCTAAAAAAGGAGAATGTTCTGAGCAAAGGCATAGAGCCAGGAACCATCCTTTCATCTTCATTTACTACCTATTCCAAAACCCTCCATGTCTCCCAATTGTCCCTCATCCTGACATTCAAGGATGGCTCTACCCTAAATCTCTGCAATGGCTCCAGAGGAGCACCCTCAGTGCCTGTTGGACTTGGCACCAGACCCATCTCCACGTGCCCAGGCTTTGCCTCTCCTCTATAGGTCACTTCCCCACACTCCCACCCCACGTGTGATGTCAGGTACCCAACCTAGAGGACCACAGGTGAGAGTTGCCTACCATTTACGTTCTCCAACTCGTTCATAAACCCCTGAATATTTATTCTCTGAGTGCTCAGGGAACCCCTACTGTCTAACTCTACACTCACACACCTCTGAGAACAGACCAACACAGTACCTCTGCACTGGTAACTCTCTCAAGACCACATCTCTGTCTAGCCCAGCCCAGCCATGCAGGAGATTCTCAGCAAAGGCTTGCTCAATAGAAACAAAGGATCATGAAATGGAAGTAACTCTGAGCACCGCATCCTGCTCACTCCCAGCTCCTGCATCTCCTTCACCTACAGACACCCAGGCATTAGAGGAGGCACCACGTGGGGAAACTCCAGACATGTGAAGAAGGTAGTCACAGGTGGCGTCTTTTTAAATATTTTTAATATTCTCACTCTGCCAGCAACCAGAGCAAAAGCCCAACACAGAGACACACTCCTAAAGCTGGAAGCTTGCCTCACCTCTGCTGTGGCAGGCAGCCCTGGTTGGCAGCCAGAGCCTGTGATTGAGTACAAATAGCTCCATCCTTCCTTCAAAGAGACCCAGAGCCAACAGCTCACCCCCTCGGTATCCATCCAGCTTCCCTTCAAGGCTGGGCCTGAGCTCATGGACCCTAAGCAACTCAACACCCTACCCTTTCTTCAGGAAACACGAGTCTCACTACAGCACCCCTCCTCTGCTCCCCACCTGAGGAGCTGGCCCAGTATCCCTGATCCCCAGCAGCTGGTCATCTGAGAAGGGTAGTCAGCTGCCCTCTAGACAAGGAGAGGCACTCCAGATCAGAATGGAAAGTTGCACCCAACAGTTCTCTGCTCAAATGCCACCTTCTCAGGAAGCCTGCCCTCATCCCCTGCAATGGCACACACATTCCCCACCACCTGTCTATGCCCTGCATCATGCTTTACTTCTCTTCATAGAATTATGATGATTATTTTACCAGTGGGCTTGTCATGATGTTTTCATTTGTGGGAAACCCTAGAGTGAAAGTTCTGGGAGGAGAGCAACTTATTTATTCTGTTCACTATGATATCCCAAAGTTCTAGTTCCTAGCTCAGTAATTATTTGAAGAAGGAAGGGAGGGAGTGATATTGGGAGACACTTAAAGAGGACCAGCCTGGTTAGCCTTCCTCTGTTCAGCTGGCAACTCTCCTTCAGGACCTGCACCTGGCTGGTGACTCTACAGTCTTTCAAGAGAATGATTTTAGCAACCGTGTTTTAAACTGCCATCTAAGCAGGGCCAGCTCTGTGTCAGATGGTACAGAGGCATGACCTCACCTCACCTTCTCAATAACTGAAATCTGCGTTATTGCTTTGACTCAGATTTTCTCAACTTCAGCCCCTTTGACCTTCAGGGCCAAGTAAGTCTTTGTTGGGAGGTCTGTCTTGTGTTTCTCATCCCTAGCCTCCACCTACCAGCTGCCACTAGTACCCTTCCCCTCGAGTTATGACAACCAAAAATGTCTCCGAGTGTTGCCAAGTGACTTTGGGAGGCAAAATCGCTCCATTTGAAGACCTTTCTGTTACTATACAAATGAGTAAACCAAGGCTTGGTTAAGCTAGGTAAGCTGCCCAGTGTTGTAATAGAACAGGAATATGCCCCAAGTCTGCCTTGCTTCAAAGACAGTGCTCTCTCTATTCTATCAGGCCCCTCTTGGTCTGGCAAAGCAGTACTCACTGCTCAGGGAACTGGGAAGACCCAGGGCCCCTGTGTAGCCTCTGCCCAGCTCCTGTCAGTGTCTAGAGACAACAGCAAGGCCCTCGTATGAAAGCCACCCTCTCTGGCAGCCTGGACCAGCTTCTCCAGCAGCGCTGCTGGGTTTAAAGCCAAATAGCTTGAAAACACTTACTCATACTTCAGCATGCCTGGGAAACACCATTAGTGATAAATCACATCTCGTGATAGTCTGAGACCAGCTGAGATTTCCTTTTTGTGACAAATATTTGCTCAGAATATTCCTTTGACAATCCCACTGAAAGGAGAAGCAATGAAAGATCTCTGGGGCTGGTTTCAGAAATGTGAGCCCAGGCATCTCTGATCAGTCCTGCTGTCCAACCCAGCCAGACTGGAGCTGGGTTCCTGCCTGGGCAAGCTTCCCTCCTCCATGCTCTGAGTAGTGAAATCCCCAGGTTTCTGGTTTTCTGCTTTTTGTTTTCCAGAGGGGTTCCTGCATTAGAGGTGTTTGCTGACATGGATGAATTCTATTTGAAATTATGGAGTTAGGAGAAGGAAGATAGAAAAAGAAAGGCTGTTGAGGTGGGAGTGAGAAGGTCAACTTGTACCTGCCACAGGAAAAGTAATTCCACCCTCTCGGGGCCTTCCACACTGTAAGGAGAGTGCTCAGGGCTCCCACCCTCTGCATCTTCTAGCCCTTTGCGCTTTGGGGCTCCTTCTAACTTCATCTCCTCTAACTCTACCCGTAGGCCTCAGATATGTTGAACCCATTTGCTAATTTTTAAACATGATTTTGTATATGCTACAGTCTCTTTAGTGAATGCTTTTCCCTCTTCGCTGCCTGGAAAATTCCTATTCATACTTTGAAATCCAATATAAATGCCCCTGCCTTCTGCAATCCCTGCCCCAACTCAGGCTGAGTTCATTCCTCCCTCTCTGGGTTCCCTCAGTAGCTTATACAGAGATCAGTTTAACTTGGTTTACACTTTCTTGGAGATCTTTGTGTAAATGATATCTGGAATTCAGTCAAAGGTGGAATCAGCAATCAGAGCAACTTCTGGTTTACACTTTCTTGGAGATCTTTGTGTAAAGGATATCTGGAATTCAGTCAAAGGTGGAAATCAGCAATCAAAGCAACTTGAGATTGCTAACAGAAATTTGAAAAGACATTTGAGTTATTTCCCCTACGACCTTCCTATCTACCTGGCTTGCTTTTCCTTGGCCCACTAATACTTAGGATTTTTGCAGGTGCATCTTCTAGAAGAACTTGCAAGAAAGCTGACTAGCACTCAGAGACTTTCACCTTATTCTGTCCTAAATTCTGAAGTAGGTGACTTGGGCCACTCCCTGTGAGAAGAGTGTGGGTTCTGGTTATAGTGGGATCCCATGGTTATTATGGAACTAGACTTAATAAAGACACTTGACCATGGTCAATCCCTTTCCTCCTGGTATAATTATGTGGAGGGCATAGTGGAGTGCCTGGTCTAGGCTGACAGAGGGGTCAGAGAGCAGGTATCCACCTCTATAGGTAGGCCTGCCCTCAGAAACTCAGCATTCTCATGGAACATCCACAAACCCATAATCCGGACTGGGACTCAGAGATGCAATTCTGCTTGGGGCCTAGTGGAAGAAGAAACAACAAGTCACAGGCTGGCCTCAGGTCTCCAGAGCTAGCTGCCTGTCCTTCAACAAAGTCCTGAATTTTCACCCCTGAAAGTCCCCCCATAGTTCCTTGAATTTACCTAACCAATGAGAACCAGCACGTGTGGTCCCTTGTGGTAGTCAAGTTGTCAGAGGGTCTGCAGTGGCCCACTTGGTAGGAAAGCATGTGAGTGGCATTCTAGGGGATGGACAGACAGGCATCCCCATTCTTTTATCTCTACAACACTGAGTTTATGATGCAGCAAATGTATCTGGCATGCTGCCCTAGTGCAATCATTCAGAAAGCAGCTCCAGCCCCACCCAAGAGGTACCAGGATGTTATGGAGAAAAAAATTGAAAAATTTTAATGGATGACAAAGATGGGACTATGGATAAGGGAGAGTCTATTACCTCTGGAGAGCCAGCAGGAGATATTGAATGACAAAGTCAAGAATATGGCTGTAAATCCTCAGACAGTTTGCGACCAGCAGAATGGCATGATTCTAACCTGGTCTCAGCTCTCGGCAGTTCACAGCAGCTGTGAGTGGAGACCAAGTGATCGGGCCTGTGTTAGAAGCCAAGAGACAGGGAGGGAGATTTGCTGAGAGCCTCAATTACTGAGTTGTGGAAACTGGGAGGAAGGGGCAAATTCAAAAAGTATAAACTTAGTAGAACTTGATCATCTATTATATTGACAGTTAGGGAGACAATCAAAATGGGTGCCCTGGTTTAAGTAACTAGCTGGGTCTTGGTACCATTAGCGAATACAAAGACTAGAGCAGGAAGAACCATTTGCTGGAAACAAAGAGCAGGTGGGGAGGACAGCCAGGAAATCATGGACTTCACTGTGGATCTACTGATTCAGAGGAGTATCCCAGGGAATATGGATATGTAGGCCTGAAGCTCAGGGCAAACTGGATACTAAAATTACAAGGGTCTTCAAACAGTGTATGGAAAAGGCATTGAAAAAAAAGTATGCATGAATTTCAAATTCGGGGACAATGAAACAAACCTGTACTTTAATTTCATTTTCCATAGATTTTCTGAAGTCCTCTTGTACAGCATTGAAGTTGCTAAATCTGTTGAAAAAGATGCATCTACCCAAGAAAAGTATATGGAGAGAGTAAAGAGTAACCCTGAAATAGAACCCTGAAGACTTGCCAACTATCATAGAAAGTCAGAATAGAAGATCCTTAGTGACGTTAAAGGCAGAGGAAGATGATGGCGAGGTCCTCATTAGGACTGAGTTAGAAGTAGCTAGCACGGCACCTGACACATAGACAGTGTCCTCAATATTGGCAATTTTCTACCTACCCAACTGGCACTAATGCAAGCAACTCACTGAATTATTGAACTCTTTTTTATTTTTTTTTTTATGATAGAGAGTGCCTTTGCACATATAAGAGAGTGAATTATTGAACTCTTTTTTATTTTTTTTTTATGATATATAGGGCATTTGCACATATAAGAGAAACAGAGTCAGAGAAACTACCTTCAGCAGGGTCTCATCATGGTACAATTCTCCTTTCTAGTCTCCAGGTCCTCCAGGTCTTGTGTGTCTCTGTGGGAACCAAACCCAGGGTGAGCTATGTGGTTTCCAACACTACAGTTCAGTACATTACAGACTATGCTACTGAACCTAGGTGGAGTTACTGAACCCGTACTAGGCTAAATGCTCAGTACTTTCCCTAGATAACTTATGCACTCATCATAACCAATTATTATTGTCCTCATTTTCAAGATGAAGGAAATGAAGTGCAAAGAGGGTTAGTAAGTGTGGGTAATATCGTGGTTATAGATGGGGAAACTCAGCACAGGACGACAATGCAAAGTATTTTCAACAAGCAGACGCATGAACATGTGGCCAAGAACTAACCCTAGTCCCTAGCCCCAGAACTCTGCTCCACCTTCCCGATGCTGCGGCCTTACAGACTTTCTCAGGGAGTCCAGAACACTCAGCACCACAGCACAACACATCTTGATTCCACGTCAAAGGATCTGAAAAGAGCCTCCGAGGTCTCCTGGCTGCCAAACTGTGATTGCAAAACTACTTCTGATGACTTAACTGTAAATGAATCTGAAGCATACGGACTGAATTTCCCGTGAACTCCACATTAAAATTTTCATTTGATTAAAAAAAAAATAGTGTGTGTTGCGGGGGGGGGACTGTTGAACTGTTGAAAACTTATAAAAAAAAAAAAAAGAACAAACAAGGTGGCACTTATGTGGAAGTCATAGCAAGAAGCTGAAACTGGCATAAACACTTTGATCGTCTCCAAGCACAAGGAGAGTAAGACATTTTACAAGGCACTGTGAATCTCCTCTGTCTCTCAATGGGGATGCAACCTGGCTGAAACTGACAGTAAATTTGGGGTATCCAGTGATTGCTGAGGAGTGGCATCTTGGAAAACGGGAAACCATATATATAACATGGTATGTGTATGTGCGTGTACAAATAATGTAGAGCTTGTATGTTTCCTGTATGCATATTACACAAGAACTATGTTAAATATATATGCTAAATATATATTTTTAAATAGATGGACATATTTTTAACATTTTTAATCTATGTGATATTAATATACACATACACACTCTAAAACAAAATACAAAAGCAACAGAAACCTACAGTGAGCAGCAGGTGCTTAATAAACCAGGCCTAACCTGTCTTAATCCCTGGTTGTTGGGAAGTTGCCAGAGGTAGCTATTGTAATTTTTTTCCCTTCCTTTCCTTTTTTTTTTTTTTTTTTTGCCATAGGGGCACTAACCAAAAAGAGAAGGAGAGAGAGGGCACCCCCAAGTAGGGCTTGGTCAACTGCAATTTCTTTTCCTCCATTTCTCCATCACAACAGGATTTTAGGCACATGCACACATCCAAGCATGATTTTTAAGCTACCAAGGTTGAGGTTCAATTTGAACCACAGCCAGCCATGTGGGATCCAGTTCCTCATGCATAGCACTTAACCATTGCACTATGGGCCCAGCCTAATAATGGGATGTTTTAGAAGCTGTGCTTCCTGTGGCCACTGAGCCAGTCTGTTCAATACAATGTGATAAGAGAAGTGGGTTCCATCTGTGGGTCTGAGCTAGAGAAACAGGAAAAGAGTAGTCACCAGTCAGAGTAAGGAGCTCCTGTCCCAGGAATCCATAGATCCTCAATGTCTTCATATCTGGCATCTTCTATGATTAATATTTCCAGACCATCCACTGCCTGTGACTTCCTCTCCTGGAAGTCACAATGTGGCAGAACAATTCCAAAGGGATGAAAAGAAACCACTCGACCTAAATAAAAGTAAAGACTGCCTTGGCCAGAGGAAGGCCACCCACACAGAAGATCTGATTCCAAATTATGAAGGGCCTGCAGCCACCATTCAGGCTTAAGGAAAGAGCGGTGGTGAATGGTGGCGATAGTATTTGTGTATGTGTTTTTCCTCCCTGGTAAATTCTACAATCCTGAACTGTTTTCTTTTCTTTCCTCTCCCAACCCCTTGGTGCTGTTAGGAAATAGTTTTGGGAAGCACTTGTTCAAAACACAACAGCAGAAAATGGGTGAGCAGCCAACATGTGTTTCAAAAGAACTATTTGGCAGCCCTGAAACAGATTACCACGCTGGTACAAGCTTCGACTGACTGCAGGGTTATAGATGTCAGCATCATCGTGTGCATTCAGAAATATGCATAACAACAACTGGAGATGCCATTATAACGCCTGCTCTTCCAACATTGCAAAATGCTGGCTGGCAAAGAGGAGAAATACCTTTCAGTCAAAGCTTTTTCCCTTAGTGAAGGCAGGGATCTCCAAAAGCTACAATTCAGTTGTCAGTTTAGTTTCTTGATTAAATCCAAACTGAACCTTTCCATGAATGTCTCTGTTGACAATGACTCTTTTAAGAGAGACCCGCTAGGAAAAGGGAATGGAGATCTTTACCAAGGCTGCAAGAAGATGGATATATACTCTAACAGGAATCTGCCTGTTTGGGCACAAGGCAAGAGTTAACCCTTGATAGGGTGCAGGAAGTTGACCAACTGACAAGGTCAAAAACTATCACTCAAGGGCCAGACTGCATCAATTCAAACCTCAACTCTGAAGCTTACTTGTAATGGGACATTGAGCAAGTGACTGAACTTTGCTGTGCCTCTGTTGCCCCACCTGTAAATTGGATGTGATAATTATTGTAACTAAATGGTAAGGTCAATATGAAGAAGAAATGCAATAAAGATTATTATAAAGATTTAGCATCATGTGTGATGCATCCTGAGTTCCCAATAGATGGTAGTTAGTATTTTTATTGTTTTGTTGTTAATTGCAGCTCACCAAAATAAAAAGCAGACCAAAAAATCTTCTGCCTAAAGCAGTACTAGCAAAAATTTACTAAGAACTATGTACATGAATCCTTTCTCTTAAGCACCACAGGAATATTTATTCACTATGGCAACTCACCCGAAATCACTCTATAGTATACTTACTTCATCTACTTACTAATTCATTGATTTATTCACTCCTACATGCATTAACACTAGCACTGAGGGATGGTAATTTGAATAAGATGTGGTTCCTACTCGAATAAGATGTATTGACTAGTTAAAGAGATACACATGGACAGAATGATGATACCAGACATTGGTTATTAGTCACTTTGTCTTCTCTTCTAGACTTCTTCTAGACTGAGTCCTCCTTGAAGGCAGGCTTGATACTTGTTTTGTATACAGCTGCATTCCTAGGGCTAGCAAGTGGCTATTATTCAGAGAATGAATACATGCATGAATGAGGGAGGGAATGGAAGAGGGAGGGAAGAAGGAAGGAAAAAGGAAGTAGTGGTTAAAGATGGTAATTCTGAATTATTAGCAAGAGATCTGTTAAGAGGCAGTAATACTGGTTGGGGATCATTGCTTTGGACAACACTATCTGCATAGCTGAAAGACCCAAGAGAAACAGAGAAACAACTGCCTTACTTTAAGCACATGATAAATCTGTCTTCATCATGCAGACATGTGTCAGTACTGAGGTCTGAGGATCCCCAGCATGAGTTCACACTCTTTTTGCCAGAGAGCTATTGAACTGGAGATCAACTTGTACTGTGTGACAGTGACAAGGATTGATGTGATAACACACATCAATTACCCATGGAAATGTGCCATTGGGAAGCTTGCATAAACATGACCCACAGAAAATAGCCTCTAAGCCTCATGTTTTACAATGTATCTCCCAGCCTTTAAGTTAGCAGGGACCCAAAGCAGAAAAGGAAGTGACTGTTGATCAGAGTCCTGTGGTACTCCAAGCAGTGTGCTCAATCCTTTATATACAGTCATGAGAGGCAGGTGGTATCATTTCCATTTACATCTAGAGATCCTGAGGCTCAGAGAAGGCAAACAACTTACCCAATGCCACATAACTATTAAGCATCAAAGATATGGGATCAGTAGGTGACAAGGAAGAAAAACTGGATCCCACATGTCCAACAGAGCAGTTCATGTCCCAGACCCAGCAGCTTAAAAATCACATCAGGTGTGTGTGCATGTGTGCCCAATTCCCAAGAGGAAAATGGAGGAAAGAGGATTGTAGCATGGCCATCCTCCCTAGGGAGTGGTTTCTCACATTCCCTTTCTCTGTATCTTGTTCTCTCTGGCAAGCTTATACACCCTGTATTCAAGAATACCTTTCTTATTAAAAAAAAAAAATGAAGAATAAGAAGTGATTCTGGGGTTGCTGGTTCCAAAACTCTTGCTTTTAAATCACACTGTTCCTCTTCTCTTACATGGGATCACTCTAACTCCCATCATATGGCATTCATTTCCCAAATGAAATCATAAACTGCTCATTTCACTATCATTTGGCAAATGCACACAGTTCTTCAGGGAAATCGGGGAGCCCAGGATGAAAACTCCACCCACGGATTATCTTAAATTACTTGTGTTTCCTTGAAAAATGCCTGGCACTGCCAGCAGCTCTGATCTGATTTCCAGCAGTGGCCAGAGCCCTGTTCAATCAGGAGGCTCTGAGAATCAATTGGCTGTGGTATTCCTGACGTTTGACACCAACAGATGCTGTGAATCAGAAGCTGCCATCTGTCCATGACACTCAGCTTTATGGGGGCCTCCAGAGCTTCACTAGCCAGCAGAATCAGTCAGACTCCATTAGGGAACTGCCATGGCAAATGTGAGACACTGGAGGAATGTTAGCTTTGCATTGGGAAAGCCTTGGCAGGTTCTCAGGTCCCAGGTGTGCTCAACTGCAGAGTGGAGCACAAAGGCATGGCCAAGGCAGCCAACAAAGAGGTCTATCCCCAAAAGATACCAAATGTGTAAGAGAAGGGAGAATATTCAAGTGAGTTTATGGAAAATAGGTAGCAAGAAAAACACCAGCTTTGATATCACTTAGGAAATAGGGAAATGGGGACTCTGTGTCCTGAGCACACAGTATACTGTGCCAGTCACTGGGCTGGGCATGTCACACATATCCTCTCTGGAGCTCACAGCAGCTCTTCAAAAATCAAAACAACTAGCTCCATTTACAGATGAGAAAAGTGAGGGTCAGAAAGGTTAAGTGACTTGCCAAAGTTGTTAACTCTCTGCTATAATCTCTACCAGGGCAAGGACCATAACTGGGTTGGACTTACCTCTGAATTCTGCACCTAGCCTCAGGACATAATTGTCAGGCCTTAGTGCAAAATGAAAATGCAGAACTCCTTGTTCAATGATTATTAAGAATTTTAAGATAGTGACAGAAGATCATTAAGCCAAGTGCAGGAACTGTCCAAGCACAGAGGCCTGTGTGACTGCATGAGTCACATGTATAGGACACCAACCCTGCTTAGCCTCATGTCTAGTAAATAATAGCAAAAAAACAATTAAAAAAAGTCTATGGAGTAAATGAATGAATGACAGACAGTAAACATGGAAGCTAGGTTTGTCTGTTTAATCCCAAAGTCTGGGTCCTTCCATCATTCTTTGCTGCTTTCTTCTCAAGTCTAAGCTCCGTGGTCCCAGTTTTCTTATCTATGAAGAAGTCAAAGCAATGACACAAACACAAGATTGGTATAAGGGCAAAAGAAAAGGCAAAACAATGTATGAGAAAACATTTTGGAAATGATAATAATCTTTAACAATATTACATTTTAAATGTCTTATTTCCAAGTTTTTCATAGTACCTCAGAATACAACCCTGGTCAGAATAGGTGGCATAGGATGAGTGTGTATCATCTGAAATCCAGCAGCATCCACTCTAACTTTTTGACACATGGGACAAACTGGACCTAGAGAGGGGCCTGCCAGCCCATGCATTGCTTTTTCAACCATCAGCACAGAAGATACCTTCTTACCTCCTTTAACTCACCCCAGTGCTATTCCTCTCATGGTGCTATTGTGCAAATGTTTTAAAAGGCCCTTTACCTCCAGTTGGACAACACTCACTCCCTTGACTAAGTGCCCTCCTATGGGGTACAATCTGTGCAATTCTATACAATGGCCCTGGCCACCCATAGGGTTCCAGAGCCAAAGGACCATTCCAGGAACTAAAAGTTCTACCAATACTATTTAATGAATCTGCTTTTAATTGCAGGGGAGAGTGAGATCACAAAAGAGGGAAATGAATTAAAGGGTAGAAGGAGAAAGTTGACAAGTGATATCAGTTGATAGTTAAGGTTCTTCAGTCATGGGTGATATGACATGACTGTATGGGTCAGGCACGAAACATTGTGGGCTGGGCAGCATTCAGAGAAGTTTCTGGAGTATCCCATAGAATTCAAGGAAGACTGAAACAAAAGACCTTAGGGAGTACAACAGATGGAAAACTCATAGGAGCTCAGAAACCTTCTCTCTAGGGCAGCATTTTAAGGCTATTGGCGGTAGCCCATTCATGAGTCATGAAATTAACATAGTGTATTACACTCAGTACTTAAAAAAATTAATAGAAGAATATAAAAAGAAAGGGAGAGAGGAGAGGGAAGAAAGAGAAGGAAAGAGGAAGAGGGGAAGGAAAGGAAACAAAGCAAAGGGAAGAGGGAAAAAAAAATAAGAGGAGAAAAAAGAGAAGAGATATAAAAGAATATAGCATATAATATGAATCAGTATTACCTTATAAAATTTATATTCTATCTGTGTGTATGTGTATTTACTGAATAGTAATAAATGATTTATTTCTTACTCTGTCTTCTGTTTATATTAAAATGAAAGCCACTATTCTTGGGCATTATCATCAAATGACTCGCGTCCAACCCCCTGGCCCTAATCTGACTGGCTTAGTTTAGACCTTGGTGCTTGTCATTGGACCAACTGCCATGGTGAAGGGCAAAACAAATAGCCAAGAATTGATCCCTGGGGAAATCACTGTGTTTAGGACAACACCTTTCCATTTGAGTCTACCAAATCATCTTAGAAAACTGGAACATAAAAACACACAGAGAGCTACAGCATCTTTTTCAAAAACTCAACAGGCTTACAGGAGAGTGTATATGCACCCTACTACCAAAACTCAGGGCAAGTCTTAAACTTCAACAGTATCATAACTGAAAAGGACTTGTGAAACCATTGACTCTAAACTCATAATTATGTAGATAGGGAAACTGAGGGCAAGAAAAAATCAGTAACTTGTGTAAAGACATGTTTTGATTAAGATTAGACTGAATTTCCAACTCTAATTACTCTTATAAAAAAATAGAAGTATGGGAACATTTCCCATGATCCACTATCTTTAGCATATCCTAATGTAACATGTTTCTTCCTTTTCTCCAACAAATGATCATCAGTTTGTCATGACCCCAGGGGAGAGCAACACCATCCCAATACATGAGATAAAACTGCAGATTTTCTGAAGATCACTGTTAGGTTTAGCAGGCAATAAATATCTATTAGTGGAGCTGGCAGGTGGCCTGGTGGTTAAGGGCACTGGACTCCAACATGGCCAAATGCGGTTTGAATCCCAGACCTGGTGTCTTACTTTCTCACTTTTCCTCTCTCTCTAGCTCTGTCCATTTTTGGTCAAATTTAAATAAATAAATAATTAAACAAACAAAGTTAAATAAAATAATTCTTTTAAAAAATACCTATTAGTGTATGTGAAAAAAAAATCTGCTTTCTTGAAGATAGTTTTACCAATTAATCCATGCTGAAAGAAAGAAAGAAAGAAAGAAAGAAAGAAAGAAAGAAAGAAAGAAAGAAAGAAAAGAAAGAAAAAGAAAGAGGGCTGAAAGGAGAGGAGGAAAGGAAGGAGGAAGAAAAATAATCTGGAATAGAGGTAACTGTATTTGAGATTAGAAAACTAGAGAGTTGCCCTCCTGACCCTGCCTCCTAAACTGGATTAATTTAGGCAATTACATACTGTTATTGCACCTCAGTATCTACTTCTATAAAATAAGAATAGCACTAGTTTACTCTAAAGAGTTCTAGAAAGAATTAAACAAAATAATGATGCAAAATACCTGGCACCTTGTAAGCACATGAAATACTAGTTCAATATAAAGAAAGTATAATTTTTGTATCAGAAATATACTCAAAATGGAGTTCTGAACCCAACAGATACCCATTAAGATGTATTTCTTTTGCACAACATTGCAGTCTGCTTTGTAAGCAATAGTGAGACACCCACTGGCCTATGAACACCCTTTCAGAGAATAATTCCAGCCCTGGTCACATGCATGCACTTGCTTACCTACTCCTGAACCTAATCTGATTTCTCACAAGTAACATCTGCCTTGGCCCAACCTTTTTGCTGCTGTACATATATCCAGAGAAAGTACTGCTAATCCCAAAGCATTCCAGCTCATTCCCAGTGCCATGTAGTAAAAGGAAGGATTTCTTCTAATTCAAGGATAACCTCATACCTGATGAGTCAACAGGAGTCAGACTTTCCTTGACTTATATGGTACTGTTCAAGATATTTGTAAGCATTAGGTAAATTTTCTAAAAACAAACAAACAAACAAATAAAAAACTTTCTCCACTTTCTTCAGATAGGTATAAGTCAAACAAATCACCTTAGAGCTCCCACAATTCCCCTCCATTGGCAGGGATGAGCAGCAATCCCCTTTGAAAGAGTTCTAAAATGTCTTCAGTTTGCTGTAAATGTTAATGGTGTTAATGATCATTAAAAGGTAGAATTTCTTGAGGGAGTTTCAGTAGTCAAGAGCACCATATAATGGGACAAGCAGTTAGCGTAATGGCTATGTCGTTGGACTCCCATGTAGTCGACCGTGGTTTGAGTCCTGGACCCAGTGACTTAAACTCACGCCGAGTGCGTGTGCATGCGTGCCCAAGATCCCGAGAGGAGAATGGAGGAGAAGGGATTGTGGTGTGGCCATCCCCCCTGGGGGGTGATTTCTCGCTTTCTGTATTTCTGTCTCTGTCTGTCTGGCGAGCGCACGTGCCCTATAGCAAAAACCTCTCCAAAAACAAAAACAAAAAAAGAGCACCATATAATGAGGGAGACAAATTTTTAAATTTTAAAAAATTGTAACTTTAGTTTGCTGTGACTTGATGTGACTACCTTGGATGGTGTCATGGTGTTGGTAGAGTCCAGTTTAAAGTTTTAAAGAATCTCTTGGCCAGACTGTCCATGACATCTAAGTCAAAGAGCTAACTCTCTGGGAAATGTGGCTATATCTATCTCTCTTCTCAATAGTACTATTCCCATTTTCACCTCTAACCACCCTACACTCCAAAAATCTTGTAAATCTTCCATGCCTGTCCATTCTCCTTAGATTGTACTTAGGGTCCTTCATAACTTGGGCCTAGTATTCCTCTTCCGTTTCTTCTTTAATTTATCTTTACCTATATCTTATCCTATACCAACATTTATTAATCTGGATAAAACAACTACAATAAAAAAATAAACCACAAATCTCAGTGATTTAACCAATAAAATTTTTTCTAACTCACATTAAGATCCAGTGAGTAGTTGACCAAGTTCCTACTTGACACAGTCATTCAGGGACCCTATCTCCAATTAATTTGTACTATCTTCTTAGTCCTTGGAGTTCTTGTCATTATGCCAGAGGATAGGGAAAAAAAAAACAAGTGTGGGGGATTACATAGATTTCACTAGCCAGAACTTAGTCACATGGTTCTACCAAACTGTGAGAGAGGCTATGAAGTATAGTCAAGTTCTGTGTCTAAGAAAATTAAGATGGTTGGTGAATACACACATTGTTCCTGCAACACACATTAAGGAGTTTAGCATCCCAGCCAGCATTGAGAAATTGCAGCACTATACCCATGGCCCCGCCCTAATATTTCTTCATCACTCCCCCAACCTAGACAGGTACCATTTTCAAGCATGAGAACTATTCACTCTTTTCTAGAAGCTCACTACGTCTTCCTGAACCTGGAGTAGTTCACTCTCTCCTCCTCTGTTCATGTCACTGTCACTCATACCACCACTATCACTTCTACAGCTATCTGTTGATGTTTCCAACTCCTTGGCTAAATTGTAAACTCTGTAATAGCAGGGACCAGGCCCATTCATGTGTATATGCCCAGTCTCTAGCACTGTATCTGAGGCATATATGGCATTTTGCAAGTATTAACTGAAATTGTGGAAAGAGGTAAAAGACATGGTTTGATCAAGTGAATGAAAGAAAATGGGGTCCCCAAAGATGGAGCCTTCACTCTGCATCCTCTATTCTGAGATCTCAGAATAACTTCAGGAGACTCTGTTATTTAATGAAGACTTCTGAAAAAGAGTCTTGGAAAAGAAGTAGGGAGAATCCAGCATAATAGTTGGGAGAAGTATGCCATGAAGGGCTGGAGGGCCCAAGAGCAACCTTGACAAATGACTAAAGGACCCCAACAGCCTGGGAAGATCAGCAACATCCCATAGGAAGACAACCAGGAGGGGCTGACTCTGAGACATGCAAAGTCCCACCCCCAGGAGAAGTGAGAAAGATATGGCAGTCTTATAAACAGAAGTGTGAGGTATAAGTCTTAGTCCACAAACTCAGAGAGGAGCGAAAGAGTACAATATTGTACACAAACAAACTTAATTTTAATCCTGAGCTTTCTCCTACCAGGACAGAAGAAAATCATTCCTAGTTTTTGTTTTTGTTTTTTCAGGATTCTTCCATTTCCTAAGGTATGTCAGAGACTTCTAGAATCTCCTTTGGTACTAAGATGTCATGAAGGTCCTTCTGTGCTTATAAATGGTTTGTCCAGAACACTTCCTTCTGAGACAACCCCTGCCTCTGGTATTGATCTGTCCACATGAGTTCTTTGGGTCTAATACCCTTCTAGAGAGTTTTGTTGTTGTTGTTTTGTTTGTTTGTTTGTTTGTTTTTTCCTGCTATAGGGCATGTGCGCTCGCCAGACAGACAGAGAGAGACAGAGAGACAGAAAGCGAGAAATCATCCCCCAGGGAGGATGGTCACGCCACAATCCCTTCTCCTCCATTCTCTTCTTGGGATCTTGGGCACGCACGCACACACGCCAGGCGTGAGTTTTAAGTCACCAGGTCCGGGACACGAACCGCGGTCGACTATGTGGGAGTCCAGTGACATAGCCGTTACGCTAACTGCTGGTTCCCGGGTCTAATACCCTTCTACGTGAATAGGGGAACCCCACATATAATGCCAGCCTCTTATGTGTGAACCAAGAAGCTATTCCCTCTAGAGTCTGGCCATACACTCAGGGTAGTTCAGGAATCAGAGCACAGGTCCCTCTGCTCTAAGAATCCACAGAAACATCCCTCTACTCATAACATGAATGAATCTCTATTTTAAGGGTATCCTCTCCTCCAGCCATGCATTCCTTGACTACATCAGGGTCCTGCTTATAAACTGTCAGGAGTCAATGGAGGCAGCTATTTCCAATAGTGTTGGCCCACACCTGGCCTTAAAGACAAATAAAAAATCAAATGAATTGCCAGAATTTTAAATCAGGAGATTTCGCATAGATATTCAGAATTTTCTCTCCTTTTGAAGTTGGAAGAGCTTGCATTAGCACATCTGGTTAGCTATTCCCTTCAGTTTGGCCTGACTTCTCCACAATTACTTGTTATGTGTATGTCCAGCCTGTTCCCTCTGTGTGTTTCTGGTGTTTCACCTGCCTAAACCCTGCAGGAGTTTGTTTTTTCAATACTTAACTTAGGCCACAAGTTAAGTCATCATCCTCTAAAGAAGCACAGACCTTCTGCTTACTTGATGGAGGAAAATGAAAGAGAAAGAACAAGAGGAAAGTTCAGGGAGATTAAAAAAAAAACAACAACAAAAACAGATATTTTAAATCACCCTGCCTCAAAAGCGTTAACTAGGATCAAGTTAGGGGCCCAGAAATGTGTCTGTGGTCTTCTCAAATCTCTCGAAGCCCATCCCCCTTGACATCAAGGGAATGAGAAAGGCATTCACATTCTCCACCACCCTCTTAGTATGTCAGAAGGGGCATCCCTCTAACAATGCTGAGAAACCATAAAGTGTGAGGAAGCCCCTATGGTGTAGGGCCAAGCCCAAAGCCCAGTAGTTAAGGGAAGCTGAATCCCACATGACCCACCATGGTTCAAGTCCTTGCCCCTGCAGCTTGAAAAGCATGCCAGGTCCATGAGCATGCATGCTTAAAATTCCAATGGGATGGAGAAATAGAAGAGAAGCAATCGAGGTGTGATCACACCCTATTGGAGGGTGATTTCTCTCTTTCTCTATCTCCTTGTCTTTCTCTCTCTTTCTCTGATGAACATATGCACTCTCTGGCAATTAACAAAAGAAAGAAGAATGAAAGGAAGAAAAGAAGAAAAAGTAAGAAAAGGAAAGAAAGAGAAAGAAAAAAGAAAGAAGAGAGAAAGAAAAAAATAGAAAAAAGAAAGAGGAAGAAAGAAAAAGAAGAAAGAAAGAAAGAGAAAAGGAAAAAGGAAGAAGGAATGAAGGAAGACTGTACAAGGTATTTATTATCAGAGTTTCTAAGTGTCTCTAAAGTACTAGAGTAGGGCCTGGCACAGTTGACACCCAATCAGTGGAAGCCACTATTATGTCAAATATCAAAACACAAATAACCTCATTTAATTTTCACAATAACCCTGAGTGACAAGCAGAGAAATCTCTGTGTTCTATGCCAAGAAACTAAGGTATCAGGGACCAGCAGTTAGCGTAATGGCTATGTTGCTGGACTCCCACGTAGTCGACCACGGTTCACGTCCCGAACCCGGTGGCTTAAAACTCACGCCGGGTGCATGTGCGTGTGTGCCCAAGATCCTGAGAGGAGAATGGAGGAGAAGGGATTGCGGCATGGCCATCCCCCCTAGGGGGGGGGTGATTTCTCTCTTTCTGTCTCTCTGTCTCTCTCAGTCTGCCTGGCAAGTGCACGAGCCCTATAGCAAAAACCTCTCACCAAAAAAAAAAAAAAAAAAAAGAAAAGAAAAGAAAGAAAGAAAGAAAGAAAAAAGAAACTAAGGTATCAAACTTGTCCAAGATGCCAAAACTTATCATGGGCAGAGAGAAGCTCTGGGTTGGATAGTCTAGTTGGAACTCTGTGTGCTGTTGCTACAAAGAGAAAGAACCCATGGTTCCAACGGGCTTGGAGGTCCTGGAAATTCTGAACAGAAGTTGGCACCAGTCGGGGAGCTCTTGGCAACCTACAAAGGGAGCACTCATGGGGAGAGGCAGCTATAAGAAGCCTGGAGAGACAGTTAGGAGCAGACTCTGGAGCTGGAGGGCTCGGGTTTAAGTCCTTGCTCTGCTTCTTTCTGCCTGTGTGACATGAACCAAATTACTTAACTTCCCTGCACCTCATTTTCCCTTTGACAGTTTCCCCATCTATGGAATGAGGATAAGGATAGTACTACCTTCACCGAGTTATTACGTATTTGGAAGGAGTTGGTGTTTACAAAGTACCAAGTATGGTATCTAGTATGTGGTAAGCACCATACAACTGACTGTTGAATAGATCACCTCACCTGACAGTTTCAGGCAAGGCCACACCTTTGCACCTGGGTCATATTGCTGTGCACAGGTATCGTGCTCACCTTCAGGCCTGGTCCTCTCAGTCTGCCTTGGAGAGAGTCCATCTCTGGAGCATCTTCCTCTGCAAGGCCCCTTTGATGTGACCAGGGCTCACCTTCACCATGTTTTTCCCCACTTTTCTCCACGCTGGGAAGTTTCAGATCACCAAGGGCAGATCTGGAGCTGGGTGATCCTAATTATTAATATTAATGGACCATTAAGTTCCAATTTCTTCTTTTCACCTTTTTTGGAACAGGTCTGACTTAGCAAATAAGAAACACAAAAAGTGGTTTTTGAAGTGTACAAAACTAAGCAGCCAGAGAGACAGTGAGAGAGATTGATGGGGGTAGGAAAAAAACATGCAGAATATCTTAAACAAGGTTGACAGAGCACCTGTGCAGACATCCAAGGGACATGAGGATGGATGTGCAGCACAAGAACCACCACAGACAACAGCACAGTGCTGGTGGGTGTGCCTGAAAGCAGACAAGCTGCTATGGGGACAAAAGGACAAAAGACACTTTCCAGAAGGTGATACAGTCTGGGAGACACAAGTAAACAACTTTGCAAGGAGCTGACTTCCAAACCAGGGTGGACCCAGGAACTGCCCCCTCAGGAACCATGAGTGTGGAGGCCCCTCTCTGCCTGACCTTGCCATTACCAGAGGTGGAGACCTTAGAGCAAAGTTTTGAACAAGTTCACATGCATTTGAGAATCAGTTCTTCCATGGGCTGTGTAGCCTTGAGCAGGTAGTCCTGGTCTTATTACGGTTACTGTGAAGATTTAGTCAATTCATCTAAATTCAGCTCCTGACAGTACAGAGTAAGTTAAACATAGACCATTATAGTTATTAAATTCTGCTGAAAGCTTCAGATGTGGTGCTTATCTTCTCATTTCCTGACCTCAGCTAGCTGAGGCCCCTGCCTCCAGTTTTCTCCTCCTACAGTGGCTTTTTCTTGGTTCCCAGCAGGACAACTTCTCTAACCTGGTCCTGTTACCTCAGTCTTCCAATGACTTCCTGAAGATACAGCATCTTGGCAAGGCTTTGTGCCTATTATTCTCTCAGCTGAAAACACCAGACTTGCTGTTGAAGCCCTACTCATCGTCCTTGTCACTTCCAAGTTCTCTGCCTCTGCAAAACTTCAGTGATGACTCTGTGGACTTACCAGGATCGCCCAGTACCTGCTAACCTGAAGAATACCTTGGTCCATGCATTAGTCATACTCCCCTGCCATATTCCCCTTCCAGTTTGGTTTCTACTATTATCATCTCCTTTCAGAGAGGAGCCATGCACTGAGGCTTTATGCCCCTAGCAGCAGGGTAAAGCCCAGCACACAGTAAGTGCTCACTTAAATGAATGCATGAGTGAGTGAGTGAATTAATGAATAGCTTACCACTTGGCTTCTCCCCGAACTCATCCACATTTATGACTCCACAGGGACTCCTGATTATTCTGGTAGCTAGAACATAAGGCTTGGCTGTCCAGTGTTTTGGCTGTTCCTGATCCTAGAGGCTAAAGCCTCTAAGGGACTGTCATCCTTTCTGGGTAATGTGAGTGAATTTCCATTATTTACATACGTGAGAAAAATAATCTATAAAAGAGTGAGGGGGTCACGAAATTTGTCTTTGATACCATGACATCCAATTTCTTTGTGGCTCTGGAGAGCAGTGTAGGTTGTTTCTTAAAAGATGGAAATGGCCTTTAGACATAAGAAGGTTCCCTGCAGCAGACTTCCTAGTTCCCAAAGGCGGTGACCCCCCACAATGCTACTGCTACTGCTGTCTGTGTCTGGCCCAGCACTGCAGCTGCAAACTTTTGACTGTCTCCAAACAGCTGCCTGACCATCCCAGGGAGAAGGCAAAGCCAAGGCTTTGTACTTTATGTCATGTGGATGAACCTTTGAGTCCTCCCCGGCCCTGCAATGTGGAAGTCAGCACATCCCTAGCATGGAGTGGTAGAAGGTGTGGGGATAAAAACAAGCCACAGAAGCCAAAACTAGGTAATCTATCAACTATTGGACACTAAGGCCTTGAGTATGTGCTGGTCTCTTTGTGGAAGAGAATTTCAAAAAGGTCATGGGAAAAAAAATGGAATTAAAGGAGTTTAAATTAAAGTTTATTTTTGTGCAGAAAATTTGAAATCCATGCATAGTTTTCTCATAGCAAACATTTTCCATAAACTTTTTTTTTTAGTGATAGAGTATGCATGCGCACATGTGTGTGTGTGAGAGAGAGAGAGAGAGAGAAACAAATATTCTTGATGGGATCTTGTCTTAGCTCAGCCCCCTTTTCCCAGTGCTTCAGCCCCTCAAGATCCTGAGCACCCGCACATGCACCCACCATGTTTTCAGGCACACTTGGGGATCTGAATCTGTAGTCAGTCCTATGGTTTCTAGCCTTGCAGAGTACTTGCATTACAGTCAGAGCAGCTGGGCCTCCATGAGGTTTTCTTGTATACTTGATCTTATTTTACTTTCACAAGTGAAAGAGCAGCCCGGTAAGACAGAGGGTCAAATCCCCATGTGACAGGTGAGAGAACTATGGCTTGCCTAAAACCTCACCACTAGCAAACAGGGAGTATGCGATTTTAACTCGCACTAGTCTAGCTCGCAGATTCATTCATTGCAGCCTTTGGAGAATTTGATGAACTCTGCGTGTGGAAGACTTCAAATGCTCAAGATTTTTTTTTCCTCTTTTCGAGTGTCCAACATTTATTAAGCACATAATATGTGAACAGCTCTATTTTCAAATTGCCCCATGAGAGATGGAATGCAGAGCCCCATTTCATAAGCATGAAAATTTCCTAGCAGGGTGAGAAAAGATGCTTTCCTGGAGAAGACCATTGCCTGTCTGGACACGAGTAAATCTGTGACCTCAGGGAAGGAGAAAGAGCAAGGACTGTGCTCATTTACAACACAATGTGTTTTCTCTCTTTGTCTCAAGCTTGCCTTATCTGTCCAGTGCTGGTGTCCTTTTTGGAGACTGGAAGAACATTGAAGAAAGCCTTTTATCTGCCTTCTCCAAATCCTTCACACACAATTAATAATTCTTGTGGCATCCCAAGAAGTTACATCCTGTTCTCCCACTTTTTCAGATGGAGAAACTGAGATGAGATGATGAGTTGGAGACCACACAGACACAAAGCCACAGATTCCAATAAGGGGCCTGGGATTCCAAAGTGAGAGGCCTCAGAGCCCATCTATCCCCTCATTCAGCTCCTCCTAACAGAGACCACATTGCCTGAGAGACAAGCAAACAGGCTCTTTTACTTTACCACAATGAGAGATCTGCACCCAGCTTCAATGCAGAAACTGGGAGCTCCTCTTGGACAGTTTGGTTTGTAATCAGCGGGGTTGTATAAAATAAGATTGAAGCACAGCCTAGGAATTTCCTGGAAAGTCACAGAACTGAGGCCAGAGTAGCTCATTTTTCCCTAACCAAGGTGAGAAGATAGATTTCCCACATGAACAATTATTTGGCAAAAGTAAATGTTCAACATGCAAATCTAACCAAGCAACTCCTTTCCTTAAAAATCTTTCAAGGCTCCAAACCATTCTAATTACCTTTAGGATCATGTCTACCAACATGGTCAGTCCTTCCTGTGCCAGCCTCTACCTGCCTCTCCAAAATCTAAGACTCCTGAACATAGGCAACACATACTTATTGAAAGTGCTGCCATCTTGAATTGAGCTTGCATTTACAGGTCTGCATTGTACCTAGTTTGACACTGATCCTGGGGACTGCTGTGTCCCAAAATGAGGGCCAGTCATTAAGGTTGATGAGTTCCCTCCCTCCAATTCTATCTGCGTCCATCTCTTCTTCTCACAGCCCATGACTGAGATGCCAGCATACTATGTGGTAAATGCCCCAAAGATTTCTTGAACACTAAGTTAGGCTACTTGACCAGCACTAGGTGTTCGGTGAACAATAAGACACATTTCTCCCTCCTTTAGGCTCACATATGAAACTCCAAACAATAGATACAGATCCATAAAGATATTTTATGAGAGCTATGGGAGGTTAAGAGGAGGAGGGAGAACCTAAGTCTGACTACAGAGGTCAGAGAGGACTCCCCAGGGAATAGTCTTGGAGCTGAGATTTGCATGATGTATAAGGATTAGGCAAGGAGCAAGGTGAGAAAGGACTTTTGAAGGAAAAGGATCAATAAAGGCAAAGACTTGGGGTCAGCATGACTCTTTCTAGAAGTATCAAAATGTTGGTACAGCTGGAGTATGAACTGTGAAAGGTAAGAGTCTAGAGAAAAGGTTCAGTGGAAGGCAGCCACAAAGCTCATAGGCAACCAGGAGGTGCCTTTATCATGAGCTTGGATTTCTAACTTTAATTTAGTGAGGAAGATGAATTTAATTAATAGTGTAGCTCTTATAAAAAATAAACAAATTATTAATACAAAGGACCAACAGATGGTGTGATGGTTGCACAGCTGGAATCTCACATATTCAACTGTAGTTCAAGTCCCGAACCTAGAGGCTTAAAGCTCACACCAGGCATGTGTGCCCAAAATTCCAAGAGGAGAATGGGAATGAAGATGTTGCAGCATGGTGGTGTGGGGATGATTTCTCACTTTCTATCTCTCTATCTCTCCAGTGAGCACATGTGCCCTGTAGTAAAAGTCTCTCAAACACACACACACACACACACACACATACACACACACACAGGATACAGGTTACCTGGAGAGGTTAGCAAATCAGGCTACGTGATCCTATAAATGGCTGGATTTTACCTGGGTGCTGATTAACATGGGTCATGTGTTTTCCTACAAACTCCATGTGCTACTGGGAAGACATTATTTAATAGAATTGTTCTTCTGGATTGCTGGGACATAAAAAGATTGGAGCCACAGGTGAATCACTATAGCTCCTTAGCTATAAACTCTCCAAAGAGAATAACAGGGTGACTCATGGTAAAAGCACTTCTGTCATGAAGCACTTTCTCAAGATTGCCATCATTGCCAAGAAAAGGCCATATCCTCTTGGCATTAGGCCAATGTATCCAGGCATCTGTTAAGCAGACATTCTTCTCTCAGACTGGATGCAAAAATGGTTTCATTACTTCCTGGATCACACTCCATTACAGGGTCTGTGTGTAGAGGTGAGAATATACCCCTATACTCACAACCTAGGTCTACCACTTACTAACTGGGGGAAAAAAAAAAAAAAAAAAAACCCAAGCCTCCATTGCCCTATTTGTCACATGGAAATAATCATCAATACCTCAGTGTTGTTAAACAATGTAATGCATTGAAAGTGACTGGCTGATAAGAGATTCTTAAAGAAAACGATAGATATAACACCTATCCCGTTTTCAGCCCAGATCTTCAAGGTGAATGGTGCAGAGTGAGGTGCTGAGGGCCTAGAGAGTCCTGCTCTCTCCCAACCACACAGCTATACATCATCCCAGAGCATGCAATGCCTCAGCAAGCAGGAGCTAGAGACTTGCTGGTCTTCTTGGCATGAGCACCTGCCATCCTCTGACCTTTTTACTCAACATTTATAGGGATGATTTCCCATCCCAAGTGACACTTACATTGCTGCCAAGAACCTTGCCAAAGGACTTGAGGTTGGAGAATTAAAGAGAAGTCCTGGGAAGACAATATTTGTACAAATTTACTTAGAAATACAAGGTTCCATTTCAGTCTCTCCAAAGAGAGACAGAAGCAAGTCTCTCCCAAGTCCTTTGCAAATTGACCCAACTCACATAATCTTGGGCAGAAATTGACTAAACAGCAAATTAATTTTAAGTTCTGATGTCAGGGGATATTAAAATACTTTACCTAGAAATTACAGTAGGGTTACAAAGGTATCCTGCCTGAACCTCAGTAGGGAGTAATTCTTGCTGCCGGTAAGAATTCAAATGTTCTTCCTAGAGTTACAGCAAAAATGACCACCTTGAAGTAGGACACATTTTTCCAGAGTGGGTGCAGATTCATGTGTTTAGATCAGAAAAACACAGTTCCCATTCATTTTCATTAGCAAACAAATGACAGAGGAAGCATTTTAGAAGGCACGTTAAAGGGAAAATTCAGCTCACATAAAAACCAAATGATAAAGCCCTTTTAGAATCTCCTTTGAAGTTGAATGAAGCAGAGCTGAAGAAAGGAATCCCTTTCACCGTAGCCACAAGATGTATAAGATATCTAGGGATAAACCTAACTAAGAAAGTCAAAGACCTTTATAAAGAAAACTACGAGAATCTTAAAAAAGACATTGAAAGTGACATAAAAAAGTGGAAGGACATCCCATGCTCCTGGATTGGTAGAATTAACATAATCAAAATGGCAATTCTACCCAAATTAATCTACATGTTTAATGCAATTCCAATCAAAATACCAGAGATATTCTTCAGAGATCTAGAAAAGACAATTATAGAATTTGTCTGGAACCATAAAAGACCTCGTATTGCAAAAGCAATCCTGCGTAAGAAGAATGGAGTAGGAGGCATATCACTCCCTGATCCCAAGATATACTATAAAGCTGTGGTCATCAAAACAGCATGGTATTGGCATAAAAACAGACATGTGGACCAATGGAAGAGAATAGAGACCCCAGAAATAACTCCCAAAGCTTATAGCCAACTGATCTTTGACAAAGGATATCAGTCAATCCATTGGGAAAAGGAAAACCTCTTTAGTAAATGGTGCTGGAAAAACTGGGTATCCACCTGCAGAAAGATGAAACTGAACCCCCATCTTTCACCATTAACAACAGTCAACTCAAAATGGATCAAAGATCTGAACCTAAGACCTCAGACAATAAAACTACTTGTGGAAAATGCTGGGGAAACTCTGGGAGACATTGGAGTAGGCAAAGACTTCTTAAATAAGACTCCCAAAGCACAGGCAATAATCCCTAAAATAGACAAGTGGGACTATATTAGACTAAGAAGTTTCTGCACAGCAAAGGACACAGTAACAAGTGTGAACCGACAACCCTCAGAATGGGAAAATATTTTTGTTAAATATGCCTCAGACAAGGGACTGATAACGAGAATACATAGGGAACTCAAGTGCCTTATGCGAAAAAAAATGATTAACCCGATTAAAAGATGGGAAAGTGAGCTGAACAAAAGTCTCTCTAAGGAAGACATACGAACAGCCAAAAAGCATATGAGGAAATGCTCGACATCCCTCATCATAAGGGAAATGCAGATAAAAACCACAATGAGATACCACCTAACCCCTGTCAGAATGGCAAAGATTAAGAATATAAAAAGTGATAAGTGTTGGCGGGGATGTGGTGAAAAGGGAACCCTCCTACACTGTTGGTGGGAATGTAAACTAGTTCAACCACTGTGGAGAACAATATGGAGGTTCCTCAAAGATCTACAAATAGAACTACCATTTGATCCAGCAATCCCACTTCTGGGTATTTACCCAAAAGACAGGAGAACGCTCAGTCAGAAAAGTGCTTGCACATCCATGTTTATTGCAGCATTATTCACAATTGCCAAGACATGGAACCAACCTAAATGTCCACAAACTGATGAATGGATTGGAAAAGTGTGGTATATATACTCTATGGAATACTACTCAGCCATAAAAAATAACAAGACCCTGGAATTTGATAGAAAATGGTCAGATATGGAGGATCTATTGCTGAGTGAAGTAAGCCAGGCTATGAAAGAAAGATATTGTATGTATCCACTCAATATATACCGACTATCCGCACTCTATAATAGAGAGCAAAAATTCGGAGGACATAAACACAGTGAAGGTACTTAATGAGAATAGGACAGTGTGGAATGGGGTAAGTGAAGAGAAGAGGATAGAGAAAAATAGCAAGTGAACAATAGAGAGACAGGACGTTAGTGAGAAACAGATAGGGGTTATTAACTGTTGATGATGACATGTATAGTATTCTCAACTGGATTGGTCTGAGAAGTATTTCATGATGGGCAAAGTATTTTTACAAGCAAAACGAGAAATAGCAATTGACTGTTTTATAAAAATAATTAGAATAATAAAAATAATGATTGGGGAAAACAGAAAAGATATGGAATGTAGAAGTGGGGAGATTAATGTCTCTGTACTGACTGACATGCATGGCATTCCCTTTTGAAAAAACAATGTAATACAATGTAAAGTTATATGTAATCCAATGTAATATAAAGAAGATTATAATGATAATAAAAATAAAAATTAAAAAAAAAAAAAGAATCTCCTTTGAATAAGTCCTTGAGCATGAACTAAGTGCAGCCTGTGATTAGTGATGAGGACTCCAAAGCAGAGAACTGAGGACCCTGTGATAAGAAGGGTGAACTCCTTGCCTACACAGGCAAGCTCCAGCTCAAGGACGGTAGAGAGAGACCCTCATGTCAGTGCGCAATGCATAGCCCTCATAATTCATTGACTATATTCATGTAGAGACTCTATATCATCTTCATTATCATTACGTGGTATGGACTCAGTTACCTAGTCATTCTCAACCAGCCTTCTGACAACTTCATAAAGTCCTAAGTCCAAGCAATACTGTAGATATTGCTATACAAAGATATCTAGCTTAGAAAGACTCAACCTGAGCCAGCAGGTGGCATAGAAGTTGCAGGTGGCATGATGGTTAAGGACGTTGAACTCCCACATGACCAACCGCTGTTCGAATCCCAGACCTGGTAGCTTGCTTTCTCACTTTCCCTCTCTCTTGCTCTGTCCTTCTCTGGCCAAATTTAAATAAATAAATAAATAAATAGAGTTAAACAAAATAATTATTAAAAAAAAAAATGCCCTGGATCCCACATGACCAATTGTGCAGCTGGAGACCTAGACCCAGAGGCTTAAAAATCACACTGGGCACATGTGCAAGTGTGCCAAAGTACTGAGAGGAGACTATATTGCAGTGTGGCCATACCCAAGGGGCATGGTTTTTCTCTCTCTGTTTCTCTCTTTCTCTCTCTCTCTCTCTCTCTCTCCTTCTCTCTCCTCACCAGCACACATGTTCTGCAACAAAACTAAAAAAAGAAAAAAAAATGGAATACTTAACCTGATTATAATAATCAAGATTCTAGTGTTTGGCATTAATGAAAGCAGATAAGTAATTCTCTTGGAAACATGTGCTGCAGCCATGCTTATCTCTCTGTAGGTTACATGGTACACAGAAGTTGGGGCAGACATGGATGTGCACTGCTCAGATCTTCCTTCAAGAAAGAACTTACTGGCCCAGATCAAAGTGGTGCAAGCAATAAAAATACACCACACGATACTGGAGCCCTAAGGGTTCCGATCCCAGGTCACACTGAATATGCTAGGTATACCCATGGACACAGCGGTGATCCTGGATAGCTGGAAAGCTGGAGTTGAGGGAATTGTCAGGGATACCTTGATCTCTCAGTCAATAAATTATACTTAGAAAAGAAAAAGACCAAACCTCTGTGGCACAGCAAGCAGTAGCAGTGCCAGTGTGAAATGCTGGAAACCATATGGGAAGACTCTAGTTCCCTGGTCTATGTGAACAGACTGTACATACCCATGGTGCCCCATAATCTTGGCTGTCTGTAGGACTAGTGGGAAGGATTGGAGTGTGAAGACCCTGCTGAGGCCAACTCTATCTCTCCCTCCTGAAGGAAATGAAAAAAATAAACTTTGGCGGGGGGGGGAGACCTCAGAAAAGAAAGAGAGAGAGAGAAAGAAAGAAAGAAAGAAAGAGAGAGAGAAAGAGAAAGAGAAGAGAGAAAAGAAAAAAGAAAAGAAAAAAAGAGAAAAGAAAAGAAGAACTAGCTATGCCAAGAGAGGAAACTGAAAACATCAAGCCATGGTACCTTCAAAAGGTAGCTTGATTTTTAAGTCAAGACCCAATTTTTCCTGAGCATCCTCTAGGCAATGACTGAGCACATCACAGTACTTAAGCGTGGACATTTCTGTCCAACATGGGCCTCTTCAGGCACTCTTATTTGGGTTGGCAGAGATTTAATAAAATCTACATTGTGGTCTGAGGTTCTCCTTGTCTTGGCCTGAAGATTTTCCCTGTGGATTCTGCTCTGTTTCTTGTTATCTAACACAAGTGATGCTCAACCTGCAAAGTAAACTATTACTCCTTACTTCCTCTTATGGGCTTCCCAGAGAACTCCATTGACAAATTTAGTTACCTTGTTCACCATTATTACCACCTTGCAAAGCAGATGGTAACATTCCTAGTATATAAATTAGGAAACTGAGGAGCAGAGAGGTAGGTAGTAAAGCTGTAATTGAAAACCAGATCTGCTTGACTGAGGGATTAAAAAATTTGGAGGTGGTATTTCCCGTTCAAACTGTCAGTAGAAAGAAAAATGTTGGTATTGTGATCTTTATCTGAATAAAGAGAATCCAAGAGCTCAGGAGAAGGAAGAAAAGAGCTCCTTTGCCTCTGTGGAGATTTGTCTTGGCAAAGAGGTGTTCTGTGCAGAACTCTGGCCCTGAGGCTTTTGAGAAGGAGCTGCTACTATCACGGCAGAAATGCATTTCTGTACATGGACACTTCGGACAATCTGGTGACACCTACAGAGCTTTTCTCAGGTTTGGTCAGGCCAAATTCTGTGGTGGACATAGGTAGGAGTTTGTACAGCACTAGAAGTCACACTCAAAGGCCTTGAAATAAGGAGGAACGCATTCAGACAAGAGCCAAAAGGTCAAAACACTTTGATGTTCAGTGGTGGTTTAAGTCACATAGAGTATTTAGTCTAACATTTATTTTTAAATAATTATTTCTTATTTTATTTATTCATTCATTTATTTTTTTTAATTTGACCAGAGAGAAACAGAGGGTGAGAGTGAGAGAGAGAGGAATGAGAAAGCAAGCCACCAGATTCAGGACTTGAACCCTGGTCAGCCATGTGAGAGTGTCCAGGGCCTTAACCACCATGCCAACTGCTGGTCCCTTAGTCTAACTTTTTAAAAGAATTATTTATTTTATTTATTTTATTTTATTATTTAATTTGCTATAGGGCATGTGTGCTTACCAGAGAGAGAGGGGGGGAAGGAAAGTGAGAAAGCAAGCCACCAGGTTTAGGACTCAAACCATGGTCAGCCATGTCCAGCGCCTTAACCACCAAGCCACCTATGGCCCTATCATTCAGTCTACTAAAGAGAAATTCTGAGACCATACTATGGTGTGATGATTAAGGTGGCTGGATTTCACATCGCCAACTGCACAATTCAAATTCTGGACCTGGTGGCAAAAAAAAAAAAAAAAAAAAAAAAAAAACCCACACCAGGCGCAAGCTCATGCTTGTCCAAAATACTAAAAGGAGGTAGAAATGGAGGAGAAGACATTGTGGCATGACCATTCCAAATGGGGGTGCTTTCTCACTTTCTCTCTCTCTCTCTCTCTCTCTCTCTCTCTCCCTGGGGAGTTCACATACCCTCTGGCAAAATTTTTAAAAATAAGAGAGAGAGAAAAGAAAGAGATTTTAGAAGGAAAGGGGAGGCAGATAAAATCATTTTCTCAAAGGCCATTATGTAGAATGGGGATTGGCAAACAAATTCTATAGAAAACCAGATAGTAAATATTTTCAGCTCTGAGAATCTGTTGCACATGTGGTCTTTGTCACAGCTACAGATTCTGCCACCACGCACAAAAGCAGCCATAGATGATACCTAGATTGATATCTAGATGAATGGGTATGGCTGTGTCCCAGTAAAGCTTTACTTGCAAAAACTAGAGGATCAGCGTTGGCCTATAGCTGCAATTTGCTGGCTCATGATGTAGAAGAAGAAAGATGGAGTAAAAAATAGCATTTATTAAACATCTACTCTGGGGACCAGCAGATGCTGTAATGGTTATGTCACTGGACTCCCATGTAGTCAACTACAGTTTGAGTCCTGGACCCAGTGGCTGGAATCTCACACCAGGCACATGTGTGCGTGTGCCCAAAATCCTGAGAGGAGAATGGAGGAGAAGGGATTGCAGCATGGCCACCCCCCTCCCACCAGGGGATAATTTCTCGCTTTCTGTCTCTGTCTCTGGCGAGCATATACACCCTATCGCAAAAATCTCTTTAAAAAAAGTCTACTCTGTGCCAAGTATTTGAATGTTATTTCATTGATTCCTCATAGAACCCCTTCAAGGTAGAAAATATTTTCCCATTTTCCCACGTTTATGTAAACACAGAGCCTCCATACACTCCTGGACTTTTGGTTTCTATACAAGTTATTAATAAAATATGATCCTAGGACCAACAGTTGGTGTAATGGCTATGTCACTGAACTCCCATGTAGTCAACCGTGGTTCCAGTCCTGGACCCAGTGACTTAGACTCATGCCAGGCGCATATGTATGTGTGCTGAAGATCCCGAGAAGAGAATGGAGAAGGGATTGCAGCGTGGCCATCCCCCCTGGGAGGGTGATTTCTTGCTTTCTGTCTCTCTGTCTCTCTCTGTCTCTCTGGTGAACACACGCACCCTATAGCAAAAACCTCTCAAAAACAAACAAAAAAAGCTCAAAATCCACAGCTATGAAATGATGGCTTTACGATTCTAACAAAATGCCATCACAATATTCTCTTGTGAATGGAGG
This sequence comes from Tupaia belangeri chinensis, assembly GCF_000334495.1. Lineage (NCBI taxonomy): Eukaryota > Metazoa > Chordata > Mammalia > Scandentia > Tupaiidae > Tupaia > Tupaia belangeri. The sequence goes on along the minus strand of NW_006159776.1, from coordinate 3,376,642 downwards.
GTGGAGGGTTCCCACATCTGGCATGATTCATCACTGTAGTGATAGCAAAGAGTACATTCTTAAGGGTCACCAAGTTCTAGAAGTATCCTAAGAAATGTAGAGACCATGTTTCCAGAGACGAGGAGGAAACCCAGGTCACTGGGTTGAAAGATGAGAGGAGGTAACACATGGTGCCCATTCTCTATGGGAACAAACCAGCAAAGAGTTTTTCTCATTGTTTAAGTGTTTTTAAATAAATTGTTTCACTAGCCTCAAAAATATTTTCCACAGCCCCACTTACCACAGTGATTCCTGCCAAGTATGAGGTCAAAATCAAGGGTCTTTGCATAGCTGAGGCATAGAGGAGAAGAAGTAAAATAACAGCGCCTCCCTGTCCAGGCAGAAGAACTGCATTCACCCTTTGTCTCTTCCCAGCCCACTCACAATACATCCCTCCGAGTCTCCCAGTGACTAACTCTCCAGCCAACCACTCGGTAGTCACTCCCTCCTCCATAGCCTGTCCATGCTACTATTATCACACCTCTTTCGCTGAAAGACCAACCCAACAGGCACAATTTGCACATTACTTATCACTGTATCCCAGCACTAGAGAGTGTCTGATAATATGGACTCATTGAACGAGTCTGTTGGGCAAGCTAGGGGCTTGGTGGTTAAGGTGGTTGGATCCCACAGGGCCGATTATGTAGTTTTAATCCTAGACCTGGCACCTTGGGGAAAAAAACAGACCAAGTGCATTATGCAGCATGCCCAAGATCCTCAAAGGAGAAGAAACAGAGAAGGGACTACAACATAATCATCCCCCATGGGAGAGCAGATGATTCCTTGCTTTCTCTCTTTCTCACTGTGTGTGTGTGTGTGTGTGTGTGTGTGTGTGTGTGTGTGTGCTGTGAGCACATGCATCCTCTTGCAAATTAAAATTAACTAATTAATACAAGTCTGTTTAGTTCAACTTCACTTAACTGTGTCTCAACCAAGTGCATTCACCTACAATTCTAATTTAACTTTCAGGCAATCATTGAATAAATCATCCTCTCTCTTATTTTATGGATGAAAGAAATTGAGGCTCCAGAAAAAGCATAGACTGAAGCAGAACCAGTGGTGCAGCTAGAAGCCAGGCCTGCTCTGCCTATGCTCTGGGACTCTGTGCCATTCCTCCATCTAAGTCAGGAAGATCATTTCTAAGAGTATCAGCCAAGTTACCAGCCTGCACAGTTTTTCTTTAGACATGACTAGAAGAGACTGATTTTTTTTTTTTTTTCCTGTTTGGAATCAATGTCTAAAGGCCACTTCCAGGGAAAAAAAAACAAAAACAAACAAACAAAAAAACCAGAAAGTAAACTAATTGGAGGGGCCTATCCTCTCCTGAACCAACTCTGCCACTTCACTGCTAGAATTGACTTATCGCTCCTTGTTTAACATGTTCTACCATCAGCATTTTCATAGACCCCCACACAATGTGAAGAGAGCAATCCTCAGAAATCAGACAAATGAGAGAGTAATCCTGATTCTGCCATTTCATCAGCAGTGAGACCTTAAGCAGATTGCTTAACTTCCCAGGGCCTCAATTTCCTCATCTGGGGTTGAAGATGACTACTTGGTAGGCTTACAAGATGAAGAGAAATAATGAGCCAGAAAACACATTTTTTAAATGTTTATAAAGTTGGGGTAGATTGATAGGTGATAAATTAATTTATTCAGAGATAATAGAAGATTAAATAGATAGCAGTGTATAATTTATTAAACTTATTTGCAGTCTAAGAAATTGAATGTCAAGAGTTTAGGAAAAGGAAGAGTAATTGATACCTTCATAAGCTTCTGTCTTTTTTTGGGATGAGAAACCTGAGACTCAGAGATATTAAGTAACTTGTTCAAAGCTATGCAGCTAACTACTGACCCAGCCTCACTGAATGTCCTGAACTTGCACAGTGTCCAGCATGCACTGGACATTCAATGACCGTCTGTAGACTGATCAACTAATGAAAAAGATATGACCTAAAAAAGCAAGAGTATAATTTAGAAGTACAATTCTCTAATTTCCTTCATTGGTACATCTTATTTGGATCAGGAATGGTACACACATTTTAGTGATTACAGTGGGAATTGTTTCCATAGCCTTGAAAACTAACTTAACTGATGGTCTACAACCTTCTCAGAAAAGATAGGCCATGGCTCAAGAACAAGGATTTGTACTGCTCTGGTGATTATTCTTAAATAAATAAGACTAAGTTTTCTCCTTACCCTAAGAATACTAAATAAGTAGAATTCTAGTTGGTGACATTCAATGTACTATCAGTTATCATTTACTTTAATGGCTTAGAATTCAATTTACTTTTATAAACATAAAAATCATGATGTTATAATGGAAAGAGCTCTGGATATAGTAAGCAGACATGGATTCATATCTCAGTTCTTTGAACTCTAGGCATGAATCTTAGTATCTGTTTCCTCATATATAGAATGGGAATAATAAGAATTTCCTCTTGTCATTCTGGTAGTGAGGATTAAGTGGGATCATGTATGTTAAACTGTCTAGCTTGATACTTAGCACATAGAAAGTGCTTAATAAATATTTATTCATTTGATGCAATGCATATGTGGTCTCTGGCACATTACAGATACATAATAAGATGTAATCCATTCAGTTTAATCCTAGCATTATATCTGGGTCTATTGACAACCCTTAATAGATGTTTATTCCATCAATAAGCTGCTTACCCATTGACTGGCATAGCAGTTGCTTAATGAATATTCATCCATTCAGTGGAATCCTTGCACAGTACATAGCACTTAGTCATCACTAAATAAATGTTGGTTGAACACAAGCAAGGGAAATGGAACATTATTCATTTAATGACATTTTGCAATTCTATAAATATTGTGTGGTGTTGTCAGTGCTTTACAAAGTGAATCAACCATTGCTGAAATGTTCTCAGCTTGTGCTTGTTAATGAAACACT
>NW_006159776.1:3344257-3373655 GCF_000334495.1 Tupaia belangeri chinensis | reverse complement strand
CTCTTTCCCAAACACACAGCACTCTATGAACGTACCTTAATAACATTGGCCATACTAAACACCCTCAGGACTTCAAGCAAGTGGCAGGAGAGTACAATATATCAATTAATTAAGGAGACAGAAAAGGATTCATCTTCACTGAGGAACATGCAGCTGTACAATTTCTCTGTGCTTGTCCAGAGCTCACCTTCACAATTGTTCTGGCAAATCATAGAGAACTTGGGCCTAGGGAAAATTTCCCCAAAAAATAGGCAAAGACTGTTAGGAATTAGGATTACATCTAGGAAAATCTGTGCATATGTGAGCATGTGCATGTATATAAAATCTTCTTAGGAAGGATTAACTTTTGAATGTTTTTCTTTCTCTAAAAATATTTCACAACAGTAAATCATTCTTTTGGGAAAAGAGAGATTGTTTTTAATAGTAAAATTTCTCCTATCAGAGGTCATGTTCCCTACAGTTCCCTACAGCAAACAATAGCTTTAAGGAAAAAGAGAGACACTTTCAACAGGGGTTCCATATCCCCAGTTAATCGGAAGTCCAGGAAAGAGAGGTAAATTCTATACGATTCCTTTACAGAGCAGATGACAGTGAAGGTGGGCTGTGAAGAATGAATGCAAGTTCTTTAGACAGAAAAGTAAAGATAAGCATTCTGGGTCTAAAGAGAAAGTAGAATTTAAGGTATGACAGGAATAATTGACCAAGCAACAAAGGATACTGAAGAGGCAGGCCAAAGAGGAGACCTTCAGTGCCATGGTATGGAGCTTAGACTTTACTCAGTGGCCTGTGATATCTCTTTTTAGAACACTTATCTCCATCTGTTTTATTTTAGACTTAGTTGTTTATTGTTTCTTTCTCTACTTCCTTCTAGTCTGTAAGTCTCTTGAGACCAGGATGTGTGTGTTTGTTACCTTTATTGATCTGTGAGTCTAGTTTAGCACATCGCCCATAATAACCGCAAGCTAAATGCCTTTGTAAATAGAAAGCAGTGACACCCTTCCAGAAGTTAATATCTATTGCCTGTTCTGGTTTTCCTTTAAATACCACCAGTTTGGCAGTTAAGAGTTAGTGCATAAAACAGAAGTTTCTCTAAGTATTTTAAACAAAGGGCATTTAATACAGGAGACTAGGTGTTTATATAATCCTTGGAAGGCTAGAGGGGTCATTCTGGAGCAGCAATGCCAATGTTTTTGGCACCAGGGACCAGTTTCATGAAAGACAAGGGGATGGTTTATGAGAGTGTAACCTAGATCCCTCACTTGCACAGTTCACAGGAGGGTTCATGCTCCTCTGAGAATCTAATGTCACCACTGATCTGACAAGAGGCTGATCTCAGGTTGTAATGTGAGTGATTGGGAGCAGTTGTAAATACCTATGGACTGTTGTTCACTTGCCCAAGGTTCACCTCCTGCTCTGCAGTCCTGTTCCTTACAGGCCGAGGACAGGTAGTAGTCCTTAGCTCAAGGCTTGGGGAACCCTGTGCTAGAGGATTACTGGCTCAGTGCTTATATTCAAAGTTATCTTCAGAGTTCAGAACACTGTTGCTGCTGACTTAAATCACAAATGCCTCTCATTCTCGAAAAGTCAGTGACTACACTGCATGACATATACATGATTCAGTCCACAGACACATGAGTATCTATGACCTTACTTTCCAGAAACAATGACCACTGAACTATGTCTTCCAATTCACTTTCAACTCCCAAGTCTTCTTGGAGTTCACCTCATTGGCAGAACCTAATTTATTTCTAAAATTCCAACTTCAAAGGAATCAAGGTAAGGTAGTTCTTAGTCTTCCAGGCGAAGGGAAAGGCCCAAGAAGTGGGTTAAAAAGGAGGCCTGGTTGCAAACAAAAATATCTAACACAGTCAGGAATAATTTAATTGGGGCCAGCAGTTGGTGTAATGGCTATGTCGCTGGACTCCCACATGGTTGACTACAATCCGAGTCAGAGACCCAGTGGCTTAAACTCACACCAGGCACATGTGCATGTGTACCCAAGATCCTGAGAGAAGAATGGAGGAGAAGGGATTGCAGCGTGGCCATCCCCCCGGGGGGTGATTTCTCTCTTTCTGTCTCTCTGTCTCTCTCTGTCTTTCAGGCGAGTGCACATGCCCTATGGCAAAAACCTCTCCCCCCCAAAAAAAAGAATAATTTAATTGTCGCCTGCTTAATACATGAAATACATTCTCTTGAAAAATTGTTTATGGTCGGGAACCAGCAGTTAGCGTAATGACTATGTCGCTGGACTCCCACGTAGTCGACCGCGGTTCGTGTCCCGGACCTGGTGGCTTAAAACTCACGCCGGGCCCATGTGCGTGCGTGCCCAAGATCCCAAGAGGAGAATGGAGGAGAAGGGATTGCGGCGTGACCATCCCCCCTGGGGGGTGATTTCTCGCTTTCTGTCTCTATGTCTCTCTCTGTCTGTCTGACGAGCGCATGCGCCCTACAGTGAAAATCTCTCAAAAAAAAAAAATTGTTTATGGTACAACCAGTGGCATGGTGGTTCAGGTAGCTAGATCTCAAGTTGGGCAGCTGCAGGTTTGAATTTCAGACCTAGCAATTTGAAAAGCATGCCAGGCACATGTGCATGTGTGACCAAAATCCCAAAAGAAGGGAGAGGTCGAGGAGAACAGATCACAGCAGGATTATCCTCCGTCATGGGAAGTGGTTACTCATTCTCTTTCTCTGGCTCTTTCCAGCAAGCACATGCACCCTCTGGCCAATTAAAACAACAACAACAAAAATAACTTGGTTAAAAATCTCCTATGAAATAAAAAATTATTTTAATAGTTTTCTTTCTCTTTTCTTTCTTTTTTTAGAGATATTTTTGCTATAGGGCACATGTGCTCGCTGGAGAGACAGAGACAGAAAGTGAGAAATCACACCCCAGGGGGATGACCACACGCAATCCCTTCTTCTCCATTCTCCTCTTGGGATCTTCAGCATGTACACACATGCACCTGGAGTGAGTTTAAAGTTTCTGGGTCTGGAACTCAAACTGCAGTCAACTACGTGGGAGTCCAGTGACATAACCATCACATTATCTGCTGGTCCCAAGTAGCTTTAGTTTTCTTAATCAAGTTTATTAAGGCATGACTGCAAATGGCCTTATTATTTAACTAAAATGATATGCAACTATCTTTCTCCCTAATTTTGTCTTCCTCTTTCTTCTTCTTTTCTGAAGAATTCAGTCCTAAACCTGGTAGTTAGAGCAAAGCAAAGTCCCTTCTGGGGACAGGAAAGCCAGGGTGGTTAGGAGTAGGATGTCAGAGTCTAAGTCTGCAGAGGGGCAGCCTGGTCCATGTGTCAACATCTGAGCAGAGTCAAGAGGGTGTCAACATAGTGGCATAGCCCAATGTGAGGTACCAGGGCCAGAGAAGGATGAGAAGAGTGCCCAGATGGGGAAGTTAAACCCCAAGAAAGGTAAAGCAAGCATCCATGTGGGTGGATGAATGGCAAAGCATGAGTCAGGATGAAGAAAACATCCACTGGTAAGAGAGGCTAGCTACAGAAAGGCAAGATAGGAGACATACAGGCAGATTCATCAGGAAGTATATTAAGGATAAGGGAAGTCAGGTTACAAATGAAAAAGAAGAACACTAAAATGAATCTGGTATATTAATCTGGAATTGGACTATGTGTATAAACTTATTATTTTTCTAACATCGATGGAAATAGAGATATAAAAATAAACATAGATGTCAATGTAAGTGTACATGTGCATGCATGTACATGTCTGTCTACACACAGGACCTAGGAGCAGTGACATACCAATAGTAATGAGCACAGAGTGCACCAAAATCTTGGCTTTCTGCACTAAAATTCTCCAGGGCTCCTTGGAGAAATGATTGATTGCAGGACTAGGGCAGACAAAGGACAAAAGGAACCTAAAACATCTTCCTATGTTAGAAAGTAAAGAAGGACTCAAAGGATGATGGGAACATGTCAAAAAGACACAGAAGCAAAGTTGAAAAGATAATCACTGGCCAAATCTGAGACAGTTTCAACCTCAAAATAATAATGATAGCAATGGATTATAAATTACTGAATGGAATAGGAAACTATAAGCCCATACTGATAAACAACTTTAAAAGTAAAGGCTCAAGGAAGAACAGAGTTTTTAAATAGATTCGAATTTCTCATCACAGTGAACATCGTCAATAATGGGACCAATCAGAATTCCATACCCGTGGCAGGATTCTGTGAGGACAGCATCACTTCCATGTTAACCCTGCCACGGGGCCGCAAGCAGCTGGATTCGTATTATGAAAAAGCATCAGATAAACTTGGACTATGGGATAGTCTATGAAATAACTGGCCTATGATCTTCAAAAGTGTCAAAGTCATAAGGATAAGGAAAGACTGAGAAATTATTTCATGTTAAAGAAGATGTAACAGACCTGACAACAAAGTACAATGATTCAAACTGGAATCTCTCAGAGAACCAAAACAATACTGAAACAACTGGGGTCTGAGAATTAGGTAATATATGTGGTGTAGATGTTAATTTCTTGATTTTGATAGTTGCAATATGATTATGTAGGATACCATCCTTGTGTGTAGGAAATACCCATTTAAGTATTCAGTGATCATAGGACATCAGACTAGTAACTTATTTCCATACAGTCCAGAAGGGGGGAAAAAAGTATTTGCATTATACTGCAGCTCTTCTGTAAGTTTGTGAATATTTCAAAATAAAGTTATTTTTTAAAGATAGTAAATATCCAAGTTGTAGGGGAGTCCAAGTTTATGAAATCAAAAGCCAAAAACTTCACCTCTCTTATGGCTTCAGACAGACCTCCACTTAAACTATATAAACAGATAAGAACCTTTCTTTTCTCTCTCTTGGACCTCGGAACTATAAGATAAAATTCTCTTGAGTTTTCTAGAACATACAATATTCCTGAAAGTTGCATTCAATCTACATACCTCCAATCTCCCAGTGTCTATCATGATATGTGGGAGAAAACTTGGTCAAGAATAAGAAGGCTCAGATCTTAATGTCATTTTTGCTACTTCCTAAATATGCTACTTTGGGCAATTGCTTAACCTCTGTAAGCTTTGATTTCCTTTACTATGAAATGGAGATAATAATATTTACTTCACAGTATTGTTGAGAGGATTAAATACAATAATGGGTGTGAACCGGCCTACATAATGACTGGCATAGGGAGTGCAAAATTTTCTGCTTTGTTTTTAATTGCACAACAATTTCATCTTATATAACCCAACACATTTCTTTGACCCTGACATAATTTCTTTTTCCTACAGCTGGACGTATTTGCTATTTACCCATTCTCATTCATTTATGCACTTAATGTTTGACAAGTAGTCATTTAGGGCCGACTACACAGGATACTATGGTCCAAGTCAGAAAAAATAAACTTCAAGTTATGAGTTTTTTTAATCCTACAAAGAAGAAGATGCGATGGGAATCAATGCTTTACATACAGCTGTGAATTATGAATTTAAATCAGTTTAATAATCCAACCAAGGGTGTGTTTGCATCTCATTCCCTCTCCCTATTGTAGCTATTGAATCCACCCACTTCTCCATCACATACATATTTATTTTCCAATAAGTTCTGAAATACTTCCAAGGGAGGGCAAGAAACAGAGAATGCAACTGACGTCTGCCTTCCCCTGAGAATTATGTCACTCCTTGATTTAATTCCTCCTGACATTTTTCCCATTGTACTTTCTGCTCTTCATCAAAATACATCTCTCTTGCAAAACAAATGTGCTTATTGACTACCCGGATCAATCCTGGAAGCGGATGCAACTCTTCATGTATAGAGTTAAAAAAAAAAAAAAAATACCAGCCAAACAATGTGGAGCCCTATTCCATAAGGCCACATGAGCACAGAAGTTCAGATAGCCAAAGTCTCAGGGGCTTCTCTGAAATTCCTACTTAGGCAAGGTAGAGGAATTTATTTTACATTTTTAGGCCATTGGCAATTTTGTTTACTTAAGCTTAATTGTTCCCGGATATTGAGAGGGTATAGGAGGTAACTGTATGTTTGATTTTAATGACTCTTTTGGCTTTGACTTAACATTCTCACTGAAAAAAAAAAAAATGACCAAAATACATACAGGCAAAACAGGCAGTTTTGCTTTTTGTTTTGTTTCATTTTCTGAAAAAGTTTTCCGGAAGGTGAAGTGCACAGCCCACGCCTTTTGTCATTTGATGAGCCATCACAAGGAGAGATGGGGCTGGGTGTGGGGGGAGAGGGAATGGGATTTCTGTTTGTCAGAGCAGAGCTAACTTTCCTTCGAGAATAGCTGTCCCATTAGCCAAAGGGAGACCCATCCAGCCCCCTCCCTGCCCCTCCATCTCCCTCCCACTCCCCAGCCCTTTGCAATCCAACTTCAGCCTCTCTTGTTTCTTTTAAAGGGCCGTGGACAAGCAGCAGACTTCTGGGAGCACCCACCTCCCAAAGACAGAATGATTTTTAACTACAGAAATGTGGCAGGACTTTCAGAAGTGCATGAAATCAGCTATACAAATTGTGAAATTATTGTTGTGGGACAACATCAAGTCAAGGTCTCCTTCAGGTGAGGAAGCCACCTCCACCCTCACCCAGCCTGCCACCATGGTGTTCAGGCACATCCATGTGCACCATGGGCTCCATAACCTGCTCGTGCTCACATCAGATGACCTCAATCCTCACTACAACACCTGATGCAGACAACTACCAACTAGAAACCCTCTCCTGCTGGGCATCCCCTAGCCTTTCTACCCCACCCTCCATTGATACAGACCGCCCTCCACCCTCTGTTTTTCAAGGTCTTTTTATTCAGCTTACCCTTTAAATGTTGATATATCCTAGACCTCAAATTCTCTGAATTCTTCATGTTTTGTGTAATTGCTAAAGGGCGTGTACACTCACCAAAGAGAGCCAGAGCAATAGTGAGATTGGTAGAGAGCATCCCCCAATGGGACATCGTCATGTTATAATCTCTTCTCCCCCATTTCTCCATCTCCTCAGGATTTAAAGCATGCTTACACAGTGCCCAGCATGTTTTTAAGCCACTAGTGCCAGGATTCAAACACTGATTGGCCATGTGGAATCCAGCTTCTGTTACTATTAGGCTCCAAGGCCAGTCCCTCTGAACTCTTCTAATTTTCCACCTCTGCTCCAGAATTAGTGACACTCAAGCAGGGGGAAGGGAAATGAAATGTTATCCCTACCAGAATCTCTGAGACAGGGTAAATAAATTCTGAAAAAGTATATTCAATATTACAACAATATTTAATAAGGGAAAGATATATCTTTTCATTATACAAATTACTAAAGGCAAAGCTTGGCAAAATCTCCTTGGCAGTGGAGACATATGGGTGAGATAGTGACTCCTAGCTGAGCCAGGGCTATGTTTGCTAAACAGCGTTATGTCCTGTGTTTTCAAAACATTAAGAAACACTTGTTCTCAATAACCTCACCCACTCCTACAGCTTCGATTATACCTAGAGCTGACAACTCCCAATACTCTATCTCCATCCCAGATCTCTCTATGGAGCCTCTGATTCACATATGGACTGCTTATGGGATGTTTCCATATGAAAGTCTTAAACACAGGTCCTGAGATGATCTCACCATCTTCCCCACACCCCGCTTGTGAATGGCCCCACCATTGGCTCATCACCCAGATCCTTTCCATGTTCTTCTAGGCAATGGTCACCTCTAAAACAGCTCATGTGTTCATCTTCTCTCTATTGCTATGGATGGATGCCCCAGCTCAGACTCTCCATGCAGGTTCTCTTAGGAAATAATCTCCAAACTGGATTACTTGACAGTTATTTCTCCTTCTTATCTTCCACACTACTGGGAAAATGGCTTATCTGAAATAGAGGTCCAGAGAGTTCATTTACTCACTTGCTTAAAATACTCTCATGGGTCCTTTTTGCTTATGGAATAAAGTTTAAAGTCCTTAGAACAAGGGACCAGAAGTTGGCAAAATGGCTATGTCACTGGACTCCCACGTAGTCAACCGCGGTTTGAGTCCCGGACCCGGGGTCTTAAAAATCATGCTGGGCGCGTGTGTATGTGTGCCCAAGATCCCGAGAGGAGAACGAAGGAGAAGGGATTGTTGCATAGCCATCCCTCTGGGGGGTGATTTTTTGCTTTCTGTCTCTCTGTCTTTGTCTGTCTGGCGAGCACATGCGCCCTATAGCAAAAACCTCTCCAAAAAAAAAAAAGTCCTTAGAACAAACATGAAAGGTTCATCACATGGGACTCCAACCTGCCTTACTTGCTTATTTTCCTGCTAGACCTCCTTCAGGGTCTACATTTTGGCCATCTTATTTCTCAATCCCTCCACTCTCTTCCCCACCTACAGACTTGCATGCACACTGTCCACTCTGTCTAGAATTTCTGTGCTCGACCTGACTGCATACTGAACTCCTATATGTCCTACAGAACCCAACTGAGTGTTACCTTCTGTGTAGAGCTTTTTCAAAGGTCTCTAGGTAAAAATCATTATTCCTTTCATTGTTCTCCTGATGTATTTTCTTTAGGCTTCTTTAAGCCCTTTTCAGTTTGTAAATTCAATTATTCGGTTAGTGTCTGTCTTCCCCTGTATACCATGTCCTCTTTGAGTGTAGGTGCTGAAACAACAGGTACATGTGTTTCTTGAAAATCTAACACAGAGCCAGGTGCAGAGTAGGGAAGAAATGAATGACTTAATTAACTAAGGATGCCTGTTGCCTGGGATAAGTGTTATTATCCTCTCAAAAATCATATAGTAATAACACATGACATGGCATATATATGGCATAGCTATATTTGGGAAATATCTGCCATAGTCTTCTCCAAGGAGCACCACCCTCTGCTCTTGTGTGGAGTACATTGCACAAATAACCCAAGATGGCTGCCCAACTTGGTCATGAACATTGAGCTCCACATCTCAGAGGGAAGCTTTTCATCCAGTTAGGTAGAGTTCCTCAGAGACATGCACTTGTGAAAAGAGGACTCAAGGCAACTGGGTAAGATTGATTTATTTAATTCACTCACAAAAGACATATCACTCTGTACCAGGCCTTATAAATGAGTCAGATACGGCTTCTGTTGTATCTGAAAATGTCTTCAGAGCTACTTTTCCCCATCCCCCACCAACTTTGAACCTAGTTAATGTACTTCCACTTTCTTTTCTCCTGGAGATGGAACCTCAGTTCCATATGCAAAAATAAGTCTGCAGGTATGCCCAGTCATGTCTGAATCTAGACACAAATACAATGTGGTTTTCCAAGCTGAGGTTTTCTATTGCACCAGGAAAAACTCAATAACTACCATAAAAATAAAACGGAAAAAAATTAGTAGCAATAAGAATATGTTGTTATTATAGGACAAGGACTCAGATTCCTTGTGCGAGAAAATTATGACCCAGGGGCCCAATCCTGCTTGCAGTCTGTTTTTATAAATAAAGTTTTACTGGAACATAGTCATGCGTCAATGGTTTAAATATGGACTACAGCTACTTTTATGTGGCAAAACCAAGTAGTCGCAACAGAGACTCATCTGGCCCCACAAAACATTAAAAAATTTACTATCTACCCCTTTATAGAAAATTTTGCTGATCCTATTCTTGAAACTAGACCAAATCTGCTTGCACTCTTGCATAAATCATAGCAGCTGCCTTTTATCATGCATTGTCTAAATGTCAGACTCTACGCTAGCAATTCCTACATGTGTTAGCTTTAAACTTTGCATAGAACCCCAAGGGAAATATTATCCTCATCTTGAATATAGCGAAAACCAGGATTTTAAAAAGCAAAAAGATTGCCCAAAGCTACAATCAGTTAGAGGTGGGATTCAAACCCAGGTCAGTATGATTTCATACTCTTTTTTCACGTTTTTCAATAAATACACAGAGAATAGATTCTCTATTCCTTGACCACCTGGGTGAGAAACAACTGACGTTCTTTCTGGGATCTAGAAGTTGTTGTACATGATCACTAGCCTCAGGAATCTGCCCTCTAGCATAATGGCCTATCCCAAATGACTGCTTGCCATGGAAATGGTTTATCACCCAGTGAGGTTGATCATCAAAGTCCTTGGAATTAACAGAGATCAGGCACATGCTCCCCAGCAGCTGAGACAAGGGTCTTGGAGCTACAGATACAGAAATGAGGGAACCTTTTCCATCTCTCTCAGGGCACTTCAACTTGGATGTTTGGAGGCACAGGTTTCATGATCAGAAAGAATCTGCCTGGATATTCCATGAGAATTAACCTATTACCTCCTTAAACACTGGGACCCAAGTCTAACTTCTGCTATTGAAAAGGAGGGCATTACCCACAGTATACTAAGGGGTGTTTTGGTTGCTGCACTTTAATTCTCTCTCACTTATTATGCACCTATTTACTGAGCATCCATGACATGCCAGATACAGGCTTGGAAGATAATCATTAAGTAAAAGAGAAAAAACTCCTATTATTGAATGTGTGTCATATGACAGGCCCTTTTCTAAAAATTGTATCGGATGTAACTTATTTAAAATTTACACTAGGCCCAGCTATGGTGGTGTAAGCAGGAAGGCACCACAGCACAATGGCTGAGGCCACATGGGAGGACCTGGGTCAGTTCCTAGCTCAACTAAACAGGCCGTGCATAGTGACATATGTCATGGTCCTAGCTTACTAGGAGTCTGAGGAAGGAGGAGCATAACTTGACAAGATTCTATCAAAAATACCTCTCTCTCTCTCTTTCATTAAAAACAAATAAAAAGAAAAAAAAAAACTTCCAGCAAAAGGTACAAGAGAAGAAACTGAGGCACAGGGATATTCAATCATTTAACAAATACATTATACATACACAGTATCTACTATGTTAATGTTCACAACAACTGAATGTATATAGTTGGAACTTTTAAATCAAAAAAAGAAAATTTTTACTATACATATTTCTCATACATTTCTCTTCCTTACACCATCCCTGCTAAGAGTATCATTTTATAGAATGTGACATCTCAGGGGGTAAATGATTGTGCAAGGTCACACAGTCAGGAAGGGCCATCTCTTGGTCCAGTGCTGTCCCATTGGAAGGATTGAACTAGAGATCTTAGAGGTACATTGCAGATCTAGACTCCTAGGTATTGACAATACTCCTAATAAGGGGATGGGGGACAGAGTGGAAGAGGAAGACAGACTAGGATTGACCCCTTGTTAATCATCAACTCTCTTCCACTTGACACACTCTACTGAGAAATCCTATGTTCCCAGAACTGTTAGGGCATCAGAAAAGTTGTGATGCATTTTTGCATAGAAAAACACGTCATGGGGACCAGCAGTTGGTATAATGGGTATGTCGATAGACTCCCATGTAGTCGACCGCAGTTCAAGTCCCTGAATGGTGACTTAAACTCACACCAGACACATGTGCATGTGTGCCCAAGATCCCAAGAGAATGGAGGAGAAGGGATTGCAGCATGGCCATCCCCCTGGGGGAGGTGATTTCTTGCTTTCTGTCTCTCTGTCTCTCTCTGTCTTTCCAGTGAGCGCACGTGCCCTATAGCAAAAAACTCTCAAAAAGAAAAAAAAAAAAAAGTCATAACTTTTCTGATGATCCAATATATGTCCTGAGCAGATTGCTCTCTTGAGCTCCTGACCCACATTTTCATCTACCACCTCCACTTGGATGTCTCAATAATACTTGTTCAAATCAGAACCATTTTTTTCACCCCCAAACCTGCTCTTCCTCCTGGAGCTCCAGTCTCAGCAACTGGCACCATCACTAGCCCAGCTGCCCAAGCTAGACACAGGGAGTTGTCCTAGAATCCTCTTTCCACTCCACCTCCGTATCTAATTAGTCACCTGGTCTTACTAATTCCACCTCTTTGGAAGCCTTTCCCTTCTCTCCAACTCCACTGCCCATGCTTAGTTCAAGCTTTTTTTGCCATGGTTTACAACATTTTAGGAAGGCTTCCAAACAGACCTACCTGTCTTCAGCCTTTGTACACTTCTAGTCCATCCTAAACATCAGGGATTGACAAACTTTATCTGTAAAGAGTCAGATTGCAAGTATTGTAGACTTCATAGCCTTGAAATATCTGTTATAGCTAATCGACTCTGCCATTGTACTACAAAATTACCAAGATATGTAAATGAATAAGCCTTACTATGTTCTAATAAATCTTTGTTTAGGAAAACAGGAGCAGAATGAGGCCATAGTTGGCTAACCTCTTTTCTACATTATTGCCAAAGTAGTCTTTCTAACCTGACTGAGGGCCTGTGTCATTCCCCTACTTAAAATCAGTCCTTTAATGATTTCTCAATGCCCTCAAAATAAAGACCAAAATTCTTAATAAGTTTATAAGGCCTCTGTGACCTGGTCTCTCCTTTTCTATCTATTTATCACATACTCCCTGTGTTTCAACCTTCCCCAACTACTTTAGAAACTGAATCTATTGTGATTTTATTTTCACCTCTGTGCTTTTACACATGCTGATACTTCTTCCTGAAAATGTTCTTTCATTTGTCAGATTAGCAAACATCCCTCAATATTCAAGCTAAGTCTCATTTCCTATTTGAAGCCTCCTATCCCACAACCAGGGAGAATTAAGTACTTGTAGTGGTATTTATTTTACCGACACATTGGGAAGTCTTTAATGACAGACTGTGTTTTAGTCATCTCACTGTTTTGACAGGTAAGGAACTCTCACTTTACACAGAAATAAACTGAGGTACAGGGAACCTTTGTTATAAACCCAGGGTCACACAGCAAATAAGAATCTATATTGGAACAGAAATCTGTAACACCAGGGTCTTGAATTCAAGACTTCTCCCTACTCTCCTTCAAAAAGCAGAAAGTCTGATTTGTCAAATATCTACCCATTGTACAGTGTTCAAATAATGTTGCTAATTTTCTTCCATATCCAAATGCACTTTCAGCAATAGAACAAAAGAAGTGAAAAAGTGATGAATTTAAGTTTCATGTTTCTCCTTTTAGTCTTTCAATAAAGAAATACCCTAACCTTAAAATGCAGTATGCATTCCCTGTACTGTAAGGTGTTTGACATGGAAAATTGATTAATAGACAACAAGCTACATTGTTTTTGGTTTTTTTTGTGAACTAGGACAAACGTGAAGAAACGATATGATCTTTCTCTTTTCTCTTACTCTCAAGTCTTCTGAACAAGCTGGTGAATGCAGGCCAGAAGATCCAGTGTCACTGTTGCCTTGACATTCTGAAGAGACTTCCTGGAGTTTTCTATTTAGTCGGATAGGCTTTCTTCAGGAGTTGGCTTACTTTTCTAGCTCTAGAACATTGTTCACAAAGTCAGTCATTCTTCAGAACAGTGAATTTTCCTACCTTGTGCTCACAACATGATAGACAATGAAGTTATGGTCTCCATGATGATTTATTTTCTACATCAAACACTTTATAATACAGGGAATGTATATGGTATTTTGAGGTTAGAATATTGGTTGACTGGGAAGACTAAAAAGAGAAACACAAAACTTAAATTCATCCCTTACTTATGGGAAAGTAATCCAGAATGGCATTGATTTCCATTCAGTGATAATAAGCTAAATGTTAAAAAAAAAAAAAAAAAAAGGTTCCAGGTTTGATAGGTTTACAGAAGGGAACCAATATCTCATCGTCAGTCACTTAGGTCTTAAATTTCAGCCTTCTGGACCAGTATGTGGCATAGCGATTAAGGTGTTGGATTCCCACATGGCTGACCATGGTTTGAGTCCCAGACCTGGAGGTTTGCTTTTTCACTTTTGCACTCTCTCTCTCTCTGTCTCTCTCTGGTGAAAACACATGCCCTACAGCAAATAAAAAACAATCGGAAATTTTTAAAAATTTAAGCCTTCAAGGATATGTCAGAACTAACCTTAGCCTCCTAGCCTGTTATTTACAGAATTATTGACTATAGAGCTCCAGAGAATTCTAGAACTTCCCTGAGACCTTTAGGTCAAACAATGAAGTATTCTCTAATACTTCATTAGAGAATTCAAGAGGCTTGTTGAAGCCTCTTGATTTCTACATTGGATTGCAGAAAATATTTTTCCTTTTCTAATTTTTTTAAATAGTTCTAGTACTTATTTAGGAAAAAAATGAAATAAAACCACAATATTCCATATGACAGATAAATTCATGGATCTGTAACATACTTAGAGGTCAACTTGGAATAATATATCTGTAGATTTCTAGTTTTGTCAAAAAGTCATTTCAGAAGCAAGTGAAAAACTGGAAACACTTGCAAGATTTTAGGTTTTAGCTTTCCATACGGTCATCAGGTGCCACATACTGGAAACCTTGACACTTTCTCACTGGCTACCTCCTTGGTTCCAAACCACCTGGTCCACTTATTGTGGCATTACATTCCACTCTATCTTATCTCTACTTTCTGCTTCCTCACTATGAATCTTCCCTTTTCAAAGTTGTCATATACACTTGATCTTGATGCTCAACCAAGTGTTCTCAGAAACACAACCTTGGCTTGCTTTAAACCTAGTACAGGTTTTCTTGCATCAAACTGCATCTTGCATCAGCTGCATCTTCCATCTCTCTGCCTCAGGCTGTCCTAGGTGACCTATATTCTGGGTGCAATCAGCTCCTGAAACTCTGCCCTACAAATCAGGATTAGATACATTTTAACAGACCAATCCATGAGGAATCATACCAAAATATGCATCTCAAAAACTATGAAACTGGACCATCCATGGTCTGGTGCTTAAGGGAGCTAGATGCCACATGGCTGACAACATGGTTTGAATCCTGGCCTTGGCAACTTAAAAAATAAGCTGGTTTTGTATGCTCAAAATGTAGAAATCAAAGAGAAGGGATTGCCATGTGACCACACCATACTGAGGGGTGCTTTATCCCTCTCTGTATCACTTTGTCTCTCTCTGGCAAGTGAACATTTTTATAACTGCCTCTTGCAAGTTACAAAAATGTGTGTGTGTGTGTGTGTGTGTGTGTGTGTGTGTGTGTATGACACAAACCACTAAGTGGACAGAAGAATGAAATTATAGTTACTAATTAAACAAAGATTAACCGCACACCTACTGTGTGCCAGAGCCTCTGCCCTCAAAATTCTCATAGTGTAATACAAGATATTGAAAAGAACATAACTATTTGTGAAATCCATTCCAGTGTGATGTAATCAAGCCTTATAGGGATACAATCCCAGCTATTGACCATAAATGTGCACAAGCACTTGTAATCTGGTACCTACCCTTCTACTTTCATTTCTCTTTATTTCTCCAATGCTACTGGAGCTCCAATCACCTAAAAATCTCTCCCCTTCCATGATCTTTCACAAGTCTGTGTATCTGTCTGTGCTCTTTCCTCTCCTGGAATTGCTTTCTTTGCATCCTTTACTTCCACTGCCATTTAATTACTCATCATCTATTACTCACGTATAACTCCCAGGTGAATGTTTTTGTCAGTTAGGCAATCCTTAATAAATCGTAATGGGCCCAACCATGGTGATGCAGTGGTAGTGCAATGCTTTGGAATACGGAGGCCATATGGAAAATTAGGGCTCAGTTCCTTGGTCACCAAGAATGTACATGTATACCCATGATCCTGGTTGTCTAGAAAGGTTGGGGTTGAGGAGAGGAAGGGTTACCCTGTTGAGGGTGCTTCTCTCTTTCTCTCACACACATGAAGGAAAGAAAGAAATGCACTTTGTTTGCTGCTTTCTGCATAATTTCACAACCCTTTCTGCCCATCTTTATCAAAGCCCATAGTAGTAGACCATGCTAAAATTATTGGTCAATGTATTGTATGTACTCTCAGTTCCTTAAGAATGAAGATGGTGTCTTAGATACGTTTGCATACATCATTCATTTTTCTAATACGGTACTTCTTTGGAATTTTCAGTGCTCGATACATTTCGATATAAAAATCCATGTGGACATTAAAAAGAGAAGATTCATCCTTACTAGGGAAATCAGGAAAGTCCTTGTAGAGAATATAGCATAAGGATTGAGCCTTGAGAAATGACTGGAAGTGTGCCTGGTAAAGAGTAGAAAAGAAAGCACTCTTAAGAGGAAGAATAATGTAAGCAAAGGTTAAGGAGGAATGAAAGAATGTGGTAGATTGGGGGGAAATGCTCATGTTGATGTGCCTGGAACTAAAAAGAAGTGGACCGATACGGTGTGAAACAAGGAAGGGGGTGCTAAATGATGAAATTTTGGTGACTCCTCTGAAGAGTATGGATTTTGTCATGGGGCCAATGGAGAGCCACTGCAGAGGAGAGCCATGGTCGGATTTGCATTCTCGATGGATAAGAGATGGATAAGAGATTGAAGGCCTGGAAACATTTCTGAGGCAGCTGCCTTTGTCCTTGTCTAGGGGACTGATGGAGATCTGGACAATGACAATGAACAGAAAGTTGGGAAAAAAGGGAGGGTTCAATTAATGTTTGGGAAATGACTCAACAAGAGCTTTAATTTTGCAGGAAAGCAAGCCCAGTCATGGAGAGAAAGGAACTGACGAGAATATAAAACGGAAGCGAACTCCAGTCTTCAGGGGATCTGAATTGCCAAGCCATTGGCCTTCTAGAAGAAAATGCTGCAAACACAAAAGTCCAGGAGCTATTCTTGTGAACCAGGGATCCAACCAAGGAGAAAATTCCTCCACATTTTACAGGCATGGCAGGACTGGTGAGGAAAGCTGGGTTCTTGGCAGAGGTTCACATCCAGCTGATGACAGAGAGCAACACGTGCATGACTAACAACCCCGTAATAGGCCCTTCCTTATGAGCTGTAACGGGAGCCCCACCGACAGATGTGATGGGTGTTCTCAGCGATCCTCCGGGAGAGACAACTGCAGAGCTCACTTACAGAAACAGGTGACTACTTTTTGAAATGTCCTGGCTGTTGGCATGTGAGTGGCTGGATTCCTCAAGCACCATGGAAGTTTCTTTCTGCACGTTTGGAACAGCGATGCCGCTATCTTCTAACTGAGAGAGCTGAGAGCCCTCCTCATTTCCTGTGGGACTTGCTTATCCATACAACAGAGATAACAGTACAAACTACTTTGAAGGGCAATTGTGAAAAAATGAGGAGGAAATAAATGTGAAGGTTCTCGGTACACTAAGAAGCACTAGTACATGTTGGGGTTAATCTTATTATTTCACAAGCCAAGAACTTTATGTGGCATTTATTTCTGAATATTTCTGAAGAAAAACAAAAACAAAAAAACAACATGTGTTCTGTTTCTGTATGATCTGCGCAAACCATCCGAAGTGTTAGCAATTCTTCTTTTCCTGATAGAGAATAACTTCTTCTCTTTATAGGGAAGTGATGCTTTGCTATTGGCAAGAACACTGGAAAATTTGAGTGTAGTCTGCCAGTGCCACTCAGAGACAAAGAGTAGCCCCCAGCATCTGCCGTGGCTCTGAGTGGGCAGAAGGCAGATGAAGCTGACACTGAGGCAAAGAGAGAAGACTGTCATAGTACCCTCATTTCTGAAAAGGTCCCAGAGGAGTCATCAATGACTTGCCACATCTCTGCAAGAGCTTGAAGACTAAGGGGGAAAAGAACAGCTTGACATCTTTTAATGTGCCACCTCTGATTAGAAATCAGAGGGATTAGGGACCAGCCTTACATCACAACAGTCAAGTCCCATGTATAAGGAGCCAGATCCCACAAGGCTGTCCATGGTTCAGACCCCAGTCTCTGCAGCTTGAAAAACACACCAGGCATTTGTGCCTGTGTGCTCAGAATCCTGACAGGATGGAGAAATAGAGGAAAAAGGATTGTGACGTGGCCACACCCCATGGGGGTTGTTATCTGTCTCTCTCTTTTTCTCTTTTTCTCTCCCTGACAATCACATATGTGCTTTGGCAGTTAAAAATACATAAAATAAAATAAAGTAATGAACATCTTTGGGGTGTGGGAGTATTGAAAAAAATGCAAGCTATAGAGAGCTGAAGAAAACTCATTTCTTTGTAACTATTCACTTGGGTGTCTTGTGATACATCTTATGTTCATGGATTTGTTTAGAAAATACACTCATTGTTGTACATAGTACTCACTGGGCCAAGCAATAGATTTAATTGTTAGTGTTAGGCTACTTATTTAATAACTGAAGAAACTAAAGCTCTGAGTGACATAGCAGAACAATGACACCTGGCCCCTAGGTCTTCAAGGGCAGGACCCTGTCTTCTATTGGGTCATCAGAAAGTTTTTAACTTTCTATTTTTGAATAGAAAAACATAGAAAAATACACCATGACTTTTCCAACACCCCAATAAGACTTTTAGTGGCTGACCCTCTGCTCCAAATAGCAACCCGTATGTGCTTCTGAATAAAAGCATCTCTTTTGTTTGTGTATGTATTCATTTCTCATGCACATTGTTCAACACCAGATGCTACTATGGATAATGACAGCCTACATCTGAACTAAATTCTGCCTAAACCCTGGTGGGAAGGGTGTGAGATGAAGAAAGAGCAAAAGCCCGCAACCATCTAGGATTGCTACTCTCCTAGGAAGAAACACAGATGAACAATACTGGAAGAGACTGTACTAATTGCCATTGCTAGTAAAAGAAGCTTGCCGCTGGGGTAGCAGGGGGAGCCTTATTCACACCCTGTAAGCCAATGGGTCTCAAACATCTCTTTAAAGTAGGATAGAGCCTTGGGACCAGCAGTTAGCATAATGGTTATGTCGCTGGACTTCTACGTAGTTGACTGCAGTTCGAGTCTCAGACCTGGTGGCTTAAACTCACGCCAGGCACATGTGTGTGCATGCCCAAGATCCCAAGAGGAGAATGGAAGAGAAGGGATTGTGGCATGGCCAACCCCACCCTGGGGGGTGATTTCTTGTTTTCTGTCTCTCTGTCGCTCTCTGTCTTTCTGGCATGCATACATGCTCTATAGCAAAAAACCTCCAAAAAAAAAAAAATAGGGTAGAGCCTGGGCCTGGGTATTTTTGCCAGAATTCCCCAGATGATTTTGATGTTGTCCGAAGTTTGAGGACCATGGTTCCAAGGAGACTTCTCAGAGATGAAATTCAGGAGATAGCAATTCTGAATTTCCCCTGCTTCTCTCTTGAGGTGTGACCTCCAGAGGAGGTCAGCTGACCTCTGCACTTTGGGGCATTGCCCAGGTACAAATCCACTGAATTCTGTCAAAGTTGCCAACCTCTGGTTTTGGACTTGAAGAAGGGGAAGCTGGCATGGGCTAAAGCTGGCTGGCAACTCCATTCCCTAGGAAGGATACTTGTTTCAGTTATACTCTCATGACACACTTTGGCTTTATTTTCTTCTTAAATTTGCCAGAGATAATGTGCACTTGCGAGAGAGAGAAAGAGAGAGAGAGAGTGAGAAAACACTCCCCATGGGAAATGGTCATTTTGCAATCCCTTCTAGGCCTCCAGTTTTCTTTCCTTTCTGGATTTTGGTCATACATGCACATGCACCTGACATGTTTCTTAAGCCACCATATTTGGGGCTCGAACTACACTGTGGGCCATGTGGGATCTGGCTGCCTAAACCACCACGCCACAGGCTAGAACCACTTTAGCTCTTTAAACTATGTTTTGTTCAATGAGCATAGACTAATTCACTACCACGGGGCAGGACCAAAGATGAATCAGGTAAGTTCTTACCTTCGGCGACCTCTCTGGCTAATGAGAGAACACCTGTAACATAACAGCACAAATGCTGTAAGGAACATAGGGATCAGAAGAGGGAAGGCTAACTCGGCCTGGGCCAGGGAGAGTTTCCTAAAGGAAGTGACATTTGAAAAGTACAAGTGTGCCAAGCAGGGAAGGGGAAGCAGGCTCTCAGTAGAGAAAGCAGCTGGTGACAAGGCCAGAGAGTGCCTAGGCAGAGTGTAGCTGACAGAGTGGTATGACTGATAGACAAGGTATGGGGGAATAGAGAGGAGAGCTGAGGCTTGATATGAGGGGCCTTGAGTGCCGGATGAGAGAATGTAGGCTTCATTTTAAATAGTGGGGACCCTTCACTTTCTTGTTCCTCTCTGCTTTTCCCTCTCTCCCTGTTTTGAGGCTAGAGAAGAGAGAAAATCAAAGGAGGAAGAGAAAAGAATGCAGAGGGAGAAGGGAGAGAGGAAGAAAGGAAGAAAGTCATTCAAGTTCCTTTTTTTTTTTTTTTTCTCTTAACTTTTCTAGCCCCACCTTGAAATGCTGTTGCTTGTATTTTACATGGAATAACCAAGTGCATGACTTTCGACTGAACAAGGGGCCTCAGTGCTAAAGCAACACAGAGGGCTGGGCTCAGCTCTGGGTGGCACAGTTTAGATGAGTTCTGAGCAACCTGGGTTAGCGGTTCCCAACCTCTTGACCTCAAGGACTATCCCATGCCCTCCATGATTTTAATAGGCTTTGAATGTCCATAGATTGAGAAAATAGAAAAGAAAAAAGTCTGCTGTTAATTCAGGAGTACAATAGAGTAAATTCGTGTTTGTTCTATACATCAACCATCTACATGCTTTTGAAAATCTGTGGGTACACAGTAACAGAACTCAGTGAATATCTGAACAGAAGTGATAGACCAGGGGCAAATGCCTCACTATATAAAGAGTGCTTACAAACTAAAGGGGAAAAAATAGAAAAAATAAATAAATAAATAAATAAAATGAGCAGAGACTATCAACAATGGTGTTAACAGAAAAGAAATGCAAATGCCTTAATTTCTCTCATGCTGAAATATAGCAAAAGCGAATTCACAAAAGCTCATAGAAAAATGTCTATTATGAAAAAACTATGCATGGATTTCACAGTTTTTGCACCAAAATAAACTCATATTTCAGTTTCATTTGTCATGAACTTGTTGATGTTCTCTCATATATATGACATATGTTTATAAAGTATGTTATATGTGTATATATGTGTGTATATAGTGTGTAAATATATATATATATATAAAATAACATTGTTTAAAATTTGGTAAACGGTAATTTAGTTTGATGATTGTAGTATAGAAGAAATATAGGAGAATGCCATTTTCGTCCATGAGATTGGGAAAACGTTAATGGGAACAAACTATTTATTGGGTTGTTGTAAAAGTCATGACACATTTTTGCATAGAAAAATATATCTTGACTTTTCTGATGACCCAATAAAAGGAATTTTGACCATACCTATCCAAATTTAAAATATACTGTTGCTAACACTTCTAGAAACATTCTACCTATAAAATCACATTTGTTCACAAAGAATGTCAAATGAACTGTACTCGATAAGGGGCAATCATGATTCAACTTTTTCTCAGAACAAAGTCACTGAATCTTCTAATTCCCAAAATCATTCTCTGTCATTTAAATGCACATATTCCAGGGCTAGCCCCATAGCCTATTTGTGGCCTGAAAAACATACCAAATTTGTGTGCCCCAAATCCCAAAAGTAGGTAGAAAAAAGAGAAGGGACTCTGGTGTGACTACAGTCGATTGTGAGGGGGGTAGTTTCCCTGTCATGCACCCCCTCCCCCATCTCTGTCTAAAGAGTGCACACGCTCTCTGTCAAATTAAAAGGAGGGAAAGATGAGACACACAGCAGCCACATGGATGCATACTCTGTTCTTCTAAAAGTTCTGCCTTACTCCATTTTGTGATGACTTTGGACTTTCCAGCCACCAGAACTGTGAGTCAAAATAAACCTCTGCTCTCTTAAATTTACTCAGTCTTGAGTATTTCTATTAGCAATGCAATTACCCACTAAGACAGTATGGCAGCATAAACGGTTTATCTGAAGACATCTAGCTGGCTATCACCAAGGAACCATGATAGCTGACATTAATCTTATTATTTTTATAAAATTCACCTATACTGAGATTTGGCATATGTTTTTTTCTATCTCAGAAACCTGGTGTGTTTAGAAATTAAAGAATATATCAGTCTTTTGCAGAAGACTTATATCAACCAAAGAGATGGATGCTTAAACCAGAGTGTCTGTGCATTCATTTACAAGGAGAGACATCCATCGGGTAGACCAGTGACTCAAGTCACCCTCATCAAACATCTTCTCCCCCATGGCATATGGACTTAGTAGGGATATTATGTCCTTGGACCTGTAATTATCAAAGTCTGCTGGCTTGGATGATGTTGAAAGGGGCTCTGCCCAAGTACTGATGTGACTTCCCTTAATCTTCACTTTCATGGATAGTGAAATCTCCTTCAGGATGTTCCACTCCTTCTGGCACACAAATATGTCAATCCTCTTAGCGACAGGGCTTGCTGTTTTGGGAGACTCTATAAAATGACTTTGTGGATCTCCATTTTGGTTTATCAATTTGGGTTGTATATCACAACTCTCAAAGGACAGATGCTGTTCTGGTAGGAAGACTTCACTTGCCTGTGGGGAGTGAAAGGAATTCTCATGTCCTGGCTCAGTGCTCCCTGGAGCGAGACACAGTGTGGAGTCACAGCTAAGAACACAGGCTCCTCAGCTGAATTCCAGCTAACTTCTTGCTCATTGTGAGTTATATTATCTCAATCTGCTTCAACTTCCTCTTCTGCAGAGTGGAGATCATAATAGTACCTGCCCATAGAGTTTGTGGGGAGAATGAAACAAGTTCACAAATAAAGTTCTTAGGACAGTGCATGGCACTGAGTCTACATCACAGAAGGATTTGCTTCTATTATTACCAGGCCCTAAAATAAACCTAAACTACCTAATTCCTATGATGAGATAAGTTGTATTCTTGTCTCCATTTTGCCAAGGAGAAAGCAGAAGCATGGCAAGGTCGGGGGTGGGGTGGGGGTGGGGGAGAGAAAGCTGGAATTGAGACCTAGTTCTCTAACTGTGTAGCTCTAGTACATTCCATCAGCCCGACTACCATACGTCTCACAGAAGCAGAGTAGAACCACTTCTGTTCTCGCCATTGGGTCAGGGTGGGGGAAAGGAAAGTGTATTTTTATCACTGTAGCTCATCCTTGAGCAAGAAACAGGATCGTGTCCCTTGCCTATGGTCAGACCAAAGCTAGTTAGGGAGAAGTATACGTTGTGCAACATGAGCAGATGCTGTGACAGATGTGTCCACAGCTAAACATAACAGAAGTTTCATTTCCAGAGACGAGAACAAACACCTATCCTGAAACATCCTCCAAGACCTCACCAGAGGCGGATGGCACAGGGGCAGAAGCAGCAGGAAGCTCAGAGTCTGACAGTTCCCCACACAGCCCCGGGCTCTCATCTTAATTACCCCTGAGTTTACTGACCGTTTAAATGTGACCCTCAGGACAGTCACCTATGAAAGAGAAGATAATAGGAGGAAAGCAGAGCCAGTGACCAAGAGATTCAAGGCTCTGGAAGGAAACTTCATTCAAGCAAAGCTGGGTGCTATTGGTGGAGGGAGTTGCTGGGACAGGCCTGGAAGTTGGGGCATGGTGTTTGACTTCAGTTTCTTTTTCAAAACGGAAAACTATTCTTAATTTTAGGTTCATTGCAAGGAAGGGCAAAAAATCTGAAATTCTAGAACCATTATTACAGAGATGGTAAGAACCACCATCGTTCTAGAACAGACTAGGATGAGTGGAAAGGTTTTTTTAAAAATTATTTTATTTCATTTTATTCATTATCATCATCATCACTATTCTTATTCTAATTTTAATTTGAACAGAGAGAGAGACAGATCGAGAGAGAGGAAAAGTGAAAAAGCAAGCTGCCAGGTCCGGGACATGAATCACCATTGGCCGTGTGGAAATCTAGTGCCCCAACCACCATGCCACCTGCTGGCACCAGAATGGGAAGATTTTTAAGAGACAAGAAAGCAAAACACTTACATTTTTCTACATGTAAATTAATTTCAAGTGGAAGAGAGAAAAGGAGAAGAAATTTTTAGTACCTCCCACAGACCAGAGATTGTATTAGGTCTTTTCCTACATTGAATCTCACTATATCTCCTGTGGTGGTTTTTATTACCCTCATTCTACAGATAATGAAATTGATCACAGGGAGGTTTTGCCAAGACCACACAGCCAGAGTACTGCATGGAAAGGCCAAGAGCCAAGGGCTTTCTGACTCCAACCACACCTCTTTCTGATACACCATTCACTTTTGACTCCAGAGTGAAAATTTGTGAGAATTATGTGGAGAACAAAGCATGACATTTATAGAGTGACCCAAAGAAGTACTTCTCAGTATATCTTTGGGAAGAGCCAGTTTTGTTTCATTTTGCTTTCATTTACTAATCCATCACAGATTGTGACGTTTATAAAATATTATATAAATAGATTACTAGGAATATAAAATTTAAAAAGACATAAGAAATAGACTCAATTTCTCACAGCATGTGATGAAGGACACATAACACCAGTCTGTCGAATTGTTATAAAATTTTCCAAGCATTTATGCTTATCTCATTGTGGACCACCCTTGTGGAACACACTTTGAGTAGCATTGCCTGTGAGGTAGTTATTCGCATATTTTGCAGAAAGAGCTCAAAAAGTCATCTGGGGCTATCCCTATAGCACAGTGGTTAGGTGCTGTGCAAAGGAAGCCAGAACCCACATGACAAAGGGTTTGAATCCCAGTTTCCATGAACTTGAAAAGCACGCCAGAGGGCCAGCAGGTGCCTTGGTGGTTAAAGTGCTAGATTCCCACATGACTGAATGCAGTTTAAGTCCTGGACTTGGTAGCTTGAAAATCACAATAAATAAATAAATGTTGAAAAAATAAGAAGAAGAAAAACACATCAGACACGGACACTCATGTGCATAACTTAGATCTCAATAGGATGGAGAATTGGAGGGAAAAAAACATTACAGCATGACCGGACCCTGTTGGGGGGTTCTCTCTCTCTCTCTCTCGCTCTCGCTCTCTCTCTCTCTCTCTCTCTCTCTCTCTCTCTCTCTCTCACACACACACACACACACACACACACACACAAGCACTGCATCTTCTAGCATTAAAATAAAGGTCAGGGCCAGTAGGTGACATGGTGGTTAAGGTGCTAGACTCCCACATGGCTAACTACAGTTCAAGACCCGGATCCAGAAGCTTGAAAATCATGCTGAGTGCATGTGTGTGTGTGCCCAGAGTCCCAAGAGAAGAATAGAGAAGGGATTGTAGTGTGGCCATCCTCTCAGGGGGTGATTTCTCACTGTCCCTCTCACTGTCACTCTCCAACAAGTATATATTCCCTAAGGTCTCCTTGGCTCTACTCCTGCCTCCACACAAGGATAATGTGAAACTCTCAAGGCTGCTGGGCTATATTCTTCTTCAGAGTATTTCTCTAGTCTCACACCAGCAGTATACTTAGAAATCATACCCATCTTCCAGTAGCCTCCACCTAGTCTGGGTCAAAATCTTGGATTCCAAGATTTATTTGAAGTTTTCTGTCTCAGACTTCATCTTCCCTCTTCCCCTTATGCCAACATCCCCACATCCATGATTATTTTCATGTGATCACCCCCTCTGCAAACACCAGGCCAATGTCAAAGTGTCCTTAAGGCCCAGTAGAGGCAGAAGGTAGAGCTTCCTTGAGCCGGTGAGGTAGGACACATGGAGAAGAAAACCCAGTTACCACATGTTGAGTTTTTTTCTGGTGTCAATCTTGTACAGGTGTCAGCTCTCCCATTAGCTCCATAATAACCCTATGGGGCTGCTATCATTGTCCCAGTTTCATAGATGAGAAGATTGAAGATCAGAGAAATGTCAGGGCGGGAATGAGGCTCATATCTGACTGAGATTCCCAACCTAGGCCCTTAACTCCTACTTGTAAGGCCTAGCCAAAAGAAACAGAAAGCTCTAAAGGCACTTTCACAGCCATTCTTGAATTCTACGTCTCCTGTACAGAGAGCATCCAAGCTGGCAAAGAGCACAGTGCCTGTTACCACATAAACCTCCAAATGTCAGCAATAGCACTTCTCCATCACCAGCTCCTGACATCCTAGTGCAAATCCTGGTCTCTCTAAACTCCTGGCTCCCTCTTGTATTACTAAAGCAGAGGCCCAGGGCAATGGGTTCCAATGCAGGTGCTTGCAGGTATCCTCCTTTGCCTGCTCTCCCCAACTGTCCCTTGGAAGCTCTTTGAAGCCTCTTGGTCCCACACATGTCCCTGACCACTTTCCCTCTGTTGGACAGGGCACTCTCCACTGCTACCATTTTCTGTGGTCCTTATCTCACTTCATTTTTCTAATAGTCCTTTAGGGAAAGTACCATTACCCATGTTCTCCACAGGAGGTAATTGAGACTGGGTGTTTAGTAACTAGGAGATGGAAAGGAACAGAAAAGGGGTTTGAACAGAGATCCCATCATTACTGTCACTACTTCCCATTATGACATATTTGCAAAGCATTCAATAACACCCAAATAAATAAATCCCTGAGGCCAACCAAAATCAGAAGCAGTGGGCAACAGAAATGTTAAAGTGTTATGGTACATCTATATAATGGAATACTACTTGACCTTGCAAAAAATGTTACAGAAGAGTAAGGTGCTGACTAATGTGGGAAGTTGTTCTTCGTGTTGACTGAGTAAGGCAAGGTACAAAAGAGTATATACAGGGTCAGCCGGTGGTATGGTGGTTAAGGCAGCTGGATCCCACATGGTCAATCATGTGATTAGAGTCCTGGACTCAGAATCTCAAGAAACATATCAGGTTCAGGTGCATGTGTGTCCAAAATCCTGAAATGAGGGAGAACTGGAGAAGGGACTATGGCAAAGCCATTCTACTTAGGAGGTGCTTTCTTACTTTCTCTCTCTCTCTTCCTCTATGTCTATCTCTACCTGGCTATCTCTGGCAAGCACATGCACCCTCTGGCAAATTTTAAAAAGAGTATACAGTATAATCCTATTCGAGTATATCTATTATCTAGCCATATAGATAGGTACTATGATTTGAATTTCCTTGAAAATTCATAGGTTGAGATTTGACTGTGATGAAATTAAGAGGGTGAAAACTTGATCCAGCTATGATGTTGAAAGGTAGGACCTTTGGGAGAAGATTGGGGTTGAGGTCACCAGGGCCAGGCCCCAGAATTGGTCCCTGGTGGTTTTATGAGGTGAGGGAGCAAGATCAGAACAAAGACACAGACACATGTGCTCCTGCTCTCTCACCAGAGGCTGTCCTGGAATCCCAACAACAAAGACCAACGTGAGTTTTTGCAAGTCTCTTCTTTGTTTGCTCACCCCAACTGTCTGTTCAAGGCATGTCTCAGCCCCTATACCCTTGGGTCTCTAAACCATAAGCTAAAGAAATCTCTATTGCTACAAATCACCCAGTTTCAGATATATTCTGTTATTACCAATGGAACAGACCAGAACAATAGGTGTGTACACAAATACACACACATAAAGGAAAATAAACCAAAATGTCAATAAGAGGTATATCTTTGTGATAAGACTGAGCATCGTTTTTGCATTATTCTTTGTATATATCATACTTTCTAAAGTTTTCATAGTAACTGTGGCTTATACAACCTTGGGAGATCACACTTAAACACTATTGAGGGGACCAATGGGCAAGAGTGTGTGACAGTAAGTGTAACTAGTTGTTTTATTTTATATTTTTTTAAATGGCCTGTGAGTGACTGAAGTATAGCTCAGTCTTTCATTGCCAACAATCTGAAACATCATTTATTACAAAAGGGTTCAATGATTGAAATGTGGAAGGAGGGACCAGCAGATAGTGTAATGGTTTTGACACTGGACTCCCACATGGTCAACTACAGTTTGAGTGCCAGACCCAGCTTAAAATTCACATTGGGCATGTGTGCATGCATGCCCAAAATCCCAAGAGGAAAAGGGATTGTGGTGTGGCCATTCCCCCTAAGGGGGGAGTGATTTCTCAATTTCTGTCTCTCTGTCTCTTCAGTGAGCTCATGCACCCTATAGCAAAAATCTCTCAAGAAGAAGAAGAAAGAAAGAAAAAGAAAAAAAAATGTAGAAGGAATCAGAGCTTCCCAAATGTGGGATTTGGGGGGATCTAAATTAGATTTGTTCAATGCCATTCCTTATCTGTTTCTGTTAGATGCTCTCAGGGCCTGCTCATTTATGCTGAATCTGTTTTCCTGATCTGCTGATAATGTTGGGGAGGGAAGAGAGGCAGAGAAATTAGCCAAGGGAGCTCTGTGCAGTTTTATGTCACTACTATAAAAGACTGTGGGGGTCCAGTAGGCCACAGAAGTGAGAGAGGTACATTTGTGAGTATAAGAGATAAATTGAGGTTATCTGGAATAACATCACCCTCCTCAATCTCCCCACCTTTCAACTAGCTCAGTTCCCAACAAACAGGATTTCTTGCTATGTTTTCTGAGACCTACACATAGTGACTATTTTCAAAACCCAGTATTGGCCATTGGGAAAACAGAATATTAGCAAGAATATACTCCCTACCATCTGTAACACCTGCTCGCTCTTACTAGCTATGTGATTGCCGACTCATTTCCTATGCTTTTCTGACTTTCCTGTCCTCCCTGTAAAATGAAGAGAACACTGAGTCGTTGAGACCCCTTGCTGAGATAACCTATGTAAGATGTATATACATCTTATACATCAGTATATACATCAGCGGTAGCCTGATGTTTTTCAATACATGTTTTATATGAGCCAGCTTCAGTGCCACTGGCTAAGGCAGGGAATATCATTGGAATTCTTATTAACTGGATTCCTGGCAAGCTAGAGCTTGTAGTCACAGATGATAAGGCTGTGGCTTATCCTGGAGTTAAGGGACAACTTATAAAATTAAAGCCAATTCTGAGGTATATACAGGGGGTTTTCAAAAAGTTGTGGAAAGTGCATATGATAAGAATACTTTATGGATTTGCAACAAAATAAACTTAAGACTATACTTCCATTTTCCATGAACTTTTTGAAGTCCCCATGCTTGTTTTCCACCTTCTTAATAACCAAGTAAATCATAATTACTGCAAAAGCTACTTGAGTAGATAACATAGATTCAACTTTTGTAGACTACCCCCCCTCCTTCTCAGTCAATGTCAGGAACACCCTACTCTTCTATTGGATACATTATTTTACATGGTTGAGCCACTGAGGGGACAATAAAGAAAAACAAAGGCAAAGTAAAACAACTCATCCTACTTATTGTCAGGTCCTCTCTTCATGCAGACCCCGTGATGGGGCACAATCTTCCAGACTAAGTAAGCCAGAGGTGGTAGACACCCTGAGACAGCACCCACCAGCTGTATGCCCATCCCTCAGCCTCAGCCCTTCTTCTACCAGCCCTTGAACAGCACAGACCACTTAGAATGAAGTTAGAGCCATTACCTTGGAGCCCACTCCAAGGAGGACGTTACAGGAGGGAGTGAAATCATGCTCCAAAATACAGAGAGTTTTTAAAGAACAGCCAGGCAGAGTAGGGGGCTGGGATATGGGCTGGTCAGGAAATGCTAGTTTAAAGTTAGCTCTGACCTATTAATCAGCAGCAGGACAATGACCAGGAGGGCGGGAAGGCCGGACATGTGCTCGAGCCAGATTTATAGGCCCAGAACAAAGGGTGGCCTGCTCACTTAG
>NW_006159776.1:3338172-3344226 GCF_000334495.1 Tupaia belangeri chinensis | reverse complement strand
TCTTTCCCTTTTCCTCTGGCAAAAGGAGGACATTGTTTGAAAAGCCAAAAAGAACAAATATTCTAAAGACTGAGGTCATTTCCAGAGATGCAATAGGTCCTGATGGGGATTGGTACACACACTGGAGAGAGAAAGACTACAGCAGGTGGGCCTCAGAGCTAAATAGTGGGCACAGGCACACCTCACAGGACGGAAACCACAGACTTCTTACCTGTGCTATAAGAGGAGCTGGGGCCACCTGCCCAAGACCACTGTAAAGACAGCTGAGGAGCTCAGGTGAGCTCCTCAGTGGAAATCCAGAAGCCTTTGGAAAAGCCCTTCATTCAGGATGATAGCATAATCTCTGCCTCCTCCAACACTCTGCACCTCCAACACTCTTAACTCTTCCTGAGGGTGGGCTTCTAGGATGCTGCTGCTATCAGCTTCTCCCACATTCCAGGCAGCTAGATTATGAGAGAAGCCAACTCCAAGAGGGGTTGAGAACACCCTACTCTTCTATTAGATACATTATTTTACATGGACTGTGACTCTCAGTCTGGGAGTTCTGAGGGGATTAATTAACTGCGGATTCATAGTCCCTCCCTCCACATGGTTGCCACATTCAGCCAGGTGCTGGTTGCCCTATACCTGGAACCGCCAGAAAGATGGCCTTGACTCCTGTCTTACTTTCCTCCAATTCAACATCCTCACAGCTACCAGAAGGAACTTTCAAATCTACGTGTCTGACCACCTTCTTCCTGGCTAAAAATCACTTGAATACTTCCACTGCCTCCAGAAAAAAAGTGCAGAAACCTCAACATAGTGACAGGAGACTTCATGTTATTTTTCCACTTGTTTTTCCAGTTTATCCCCCCATCTCTCTACCAGCCTCCCCCATCTCTGTTGGCACCATAGCATCATTTTCCCATTCTCTAAACATGAAATACCCTTCTTGGAAAAATTCTATTCATGATTTAAGATCTAAGTTCTATCGTTATCTTCTTTGCAAAAGTAGCTTCCTTTGTGTTGACACCTTATGTAATATGCTGACTGGGTGCCTTAGATCATTTCATGCTGTTGCAGCATAATACCACAGACTGGGTAATTTTAAATGAACAAAAATGCATTGGCTCACAATTCTGGAGGCTGCAATGTCCATGATCATGAGGCTGGCATCTGGCAAAAACCTTCTCACTATATTTCCCCATAGCAGAAGAGCAAAGAGAAGAAAAGAGGGAGAGACAAAAAGAGAGAGAAGACTAAGGGAAAAAGGATGGAGAGGCTGCTGAACTCATCCTTTTATAAGGGACCTACTCCCATGATAACAGCACTGATCCATTAATCCACTGAACCCTCTTGGCCTAATCACCTCTTGCCTTAGTCCATTATTGTGCTGTAACAGAAATACCTGAGACTGAGTGATTTAAAAGGAAATAGAGGTTAATAGACTCACCATTCCAAAGGCATAAGGCCAACATTGGGTTGGCCTACAACATGACTGAAAAAAGGAAGACAGAGAGTAAGAGCATGCAGGGAGATCATGCTATGAGCAGCTCTCTTTTAAAACAAGAAGCTCTCTTGTGAGAGCTAACCCACTTCTCACAGGAGTTAAACCTCATTGGGTCTCACAGACATCATTAATCTATTCATGATTATGATACCTCCATGATG
Source organism: Tupaia belangeri chinensis (assembly GCF_000334495.1). NCBI lineage: Eukaryota > Metazoa > Chordata > Mammalia > Scandentia > Tupaiidae > Tupaia > Tupaia belangeri. Next base: position 3,342,576 of record NW_006159776.1, on the reverse strand, counting down.
CAATAAACATGCTCCAATTTCTGCCCACTAGACTTTACCACCTCCCAAACCAAACTCTAATGCATGAAACTCAGAGACACAACATTATCCAAACCATAACACTTCTCATTAGGTCCTACCTCCCAGCACCATGGCACTGGCAATCAAGTTTCCAACATATAAACTTTGGAGCATACAAAGCAATACTACTTGGTTAACCATTTCTTTGTCTGGAGTCTCATATATATGTTTACTACTTTCTACTATAGCCAATGATAATACAAATACAGCACATATTATAGGGCCTTTACTGTTTAATTGAGGGATCACTTGAAGCCATGAACTCCACTGAATGACTACCTGAATGAATGAATGATTAAATGACCTGCCAGACAAAGTAACCCCTAAGGTATGTAAAGGCCCACACAAATACTTTGGTGAGCCTTCTAGATATATAAACAATTTGAGTCATTCAAAATCAGAGTTTCAACTGATCATTCTGACAGTCTAGTTTCATATAATACTGCAAAAAAAAATCTAAATAAAATAACTTTCTGGTCAGTAGAAAAGTTTCCGTTAACAGTCAACTCTTCTGGGAACCAGCAGTTAGCGTAATGGCTATGTTGCTGGATTACCACGTAGTCGACCGTGGTTCGCGTCCCGGACCCAGTGGCTTAAATCTCACACCGGGCGCTGTAATATGCTGACTGGGTGCCTTAGATCATTTCATGCTGTTGCAGCATAATACCACAGACTGGGTAATTTTAAATGAACAAAAATGCATTGGCTCACAATTCTGGAGGCTGCAATGTCCATGATCATGAGGCTGGCATCTGGCAAAAACCTTCTCACTATATTTCCCCATAGCAGAAGAGCAAAGAGAAGAAAAGAGGGAGAGACAAAAAGAGAGAGAAGACTAAGGGAAAAAGGATGGAGAGGCTGCTGAACTCATCCTTTTATAAGGGACCTACTCCCATGATAACAGCACTGATCCATTAATCCACTGAACCCTCTTGGCCTAATCACCTCTTGCCTTAGTCCATTATTGTGCTGTAACAGAAATACCTGAGACTGAGTGATTTAAAAGGAAATAGAGGTTAATAGACTCACCATTCCAAAGGCATAAGGCCAACATTGGGTTGGCCTACAACATGACTGAAAAAAGGAAGACAGAGAGTAAGAGCATGCAGGGAGATCATGCTATGAGCAGCTCTCTTTTAAAACAAGAAGCTCTCTTGTGAGAGCTAACCCACTTCTCACAGGAGTTAAACCTCATTGGGTCTCACAGACATCATTAATCTATTCATGATTATGATACCTCCATGATGCAATAAACATGCTCCAATTTCTGCCCACTAGACTTTACCACCTCCCAAACCAAACTCTAATGCATGAAACTCAGAGACACAACATTATCCAAACCATAACACTTCTCATTAGGTCCTACCTCCCAGCACCATGGCACTGGCAATCAAGTTTCCAACATATAAACTTTGGAGCATACAAAGCAATACTACTTGGTTAACCATTTCTTTGTCTGGAGTCTCATATATATGTTTACTACTTTCTACTATAGCCAATGATAATACAAATACAGCACATATTATAGGGCCTTTACTGTTTAATTGAGGGATCACTTGAAGCCATGAACTCCACTGAATGACTACCTGAATGAATGAATGATTAAATGACCTGCCAGACAAAGTAACCCCTAAGGTATGTAAAGGCCCACACAAATACTTTTGTGAGCCTTCTAGATATATAAACAATTTGAGTCATTCAAAATCAGAGTTTCAACTGATCATTCTGACAGTCTAGTTTCATATAATACTGCAAAAAAAAATCTAAATAAAATAACTTTCTGGTCAGTAGAAAAGTTTCCATTAACAGTCAACTCTTCTGGGAACCAGCAGTTAGCGTAATGGCTATGTCGCTGGATTACCACGTAGTCGACCGTGGTTCGCGTCCCGGACCCAGTGGCTTAAATCTCACACCGGGCGCGTGTGCGTGCGTGACCAAGATCCCGAGAGGAGAATGGAGGAGAAGGGATTGCGGCGTGACCATCCCCCCTGGGGGGTGATTTCTCGCTTTCTGTCTTTATGTCTCTCTCTGTCTGTCTGGCGAGCGCACGCACCCTATAGTGGAAAACCTCTCCAAAAAAAAAAAAAAACAGTCAACTCTTCTGAAATTAGGGCCTGGTCATGATCCCAGAGAAAACCTCAGATGTGCAAGCTCACCTGAACTTCTGGTCAACCCCCTGTACTGAGAAGATTAAAGAGCATGCCAAAGGAGGACATGGTCTAAGTTGGATTCACAGCGCCTTGTCCAGATGGTGTTGCTGGCCTTGGCCAATTCTGATCACAGGAGTCACTTAGAAAATGTTGGGGATGACATTCTAAAGGACAAGTTCCCTGAGGCCCATGACCTAGGGCAAATTTCATGGTTCCTCAGGCAGTACTACTCCTAAGTGACCTCATAATTATACATTTTGTCAGTCAAGAAACATTTACTGAGCATCTACTATGCTTGAGCTACATACCCATTGTTATTTATTACTGTGAGCTAGCAAGTTCTCTCTGCCAAGAAGAGAACTTAATAATAACACATCAAGGTCCACAAAGTGTGGGAGACTCGCTATCACTTGGCTGATCAGGAAACTGAGTCAGAGAGGGGTGGCCATACGTTCCATGAAGGCCCAACAACACACTCTACTCCTGGGTGTGGCTAGAAATGCCACGGAGTGGTCCCTGAAAGAAAACAAAGGACAACCCATTGACCTCACTTCCAAAAATAAACCAAAACGTGAGGAAAGAAAGAGAATGATAACTTAGAGCCTATTCTGAGGTTTAACAGATGATGGAAAAAATGACTAAAATATATGCAAATGGCACCATATTGTGTTTCAGAAATGGCAGTGGCTAATCCTTTCAGAGTAGAGCAATGGAAAAGTGCAGAGACCTGAGCCCCAGGGGAGGACACCAGCTTCTACTGCTCTCCTGAGCATCAGTTTTCCCATCTGTAGAGAGGGGATCAAGACCCTCATGTGTGATCGTGAGTTTCAGATGATATTAAGGGTCATGAACAACCTGTAGGCACTGAAAACACCACCTGAGGTGGCTCATTATTAACAAGAAGCAGAGGAGTTATTTTGTGCCTTTCTCCCCTCACCCATGTGGGCTTTAATGAAAATCGAGATAATCAGGAGAAGGTACAGATCTCTCCTAAAATATGTAACTTCACAGTCTGTGCTTGCCATGTACTTGGGCGCATGTGCATACATACATACACACCGCACAACCTGAGTCCTGAACATCCCTTCCTCCCAGTCAGGGTTCTCAATTTAGGAAAACTTTGTCTCCTGGAATCATTTGGCAATGTCCAGAGACATTTTAGGTTGTCCCACCTCAGAAGGAGGGAGGTGTCTTGTTACTGGCCTTAGCGAGTGGAGGCCTGTGACGCTGCTAGACATCTCTATTGTGCTGGACAGCCCCCACAGCAAATTATCCACCCCAGACTGTAAGTAGTGTTCAGTGTGAAAAACGTCACTCCAGGACATGGTTGATGATGCTCACTTCATGAGAAGTGTTGTCTTTCTTTCCTCTTTTTCTTTTTAAATTGAAAATAAAAAATTTATATACAATCACATTATTTAGCTTAAAATGTCAACATTTCTGGAACCAGCAGTTAGCGTAATGGCTATGTCGCTGGACTCCCACGTAGTCGACCGCGGTTCGCTTCCTGGACCCAGTAGCTTAAAACTCACGCTGGGCACGTGTGCGTATGTGCCCAAGATCCCGAGAGGAGAATGGAGGAGAAGGGATTGCGGCGTGACCATCCCCCCTGGGAGATGATTTCTCGTTTTCTGTCTCTATGTCTCTCTCTGTCTGTCTGGTGAGCGCACGCGCCCTATAACGAAAAAGTCAACATTTCAATATGTGAACATTTCTCTCCAGTCCAGTTGATCAAAGTATCTTCAGCTAATAACACCACACCTCCCCATCCCGTCAATGTTCTGCCTCCGAATCCCTCTTCCACATGTCCTTCCTTAGGCCCACTCCTCCACACACACCACATCTGGCATTCACCTCCATCTCTTTCCTCATCTTTTCTTGCTTAAATCCAACCCCTCTAGAGAGATGAAAAGCACCCTCACACGCTGCTGAAGGTTTTAAGCCATTATAACCTTTCTGATAATTTAACCAGAGCTAACAGAATTGTAAACGCTCATAGCCTTGGAAGAGGCCACTTCATGGCTCACACAAAGTCCTGTGTGCAAGGAAGTTTATTGTAGCACTGTTTGTGATAAGAAAAAACTAAACACAACCTAACTGATCCCTTCAGGAGGGCTCAGTAGCTTTAAATTATGAAACTTTTAAACAAAGCAAGTATCTCCAGCCTTTAAAAGAAACAAGAGCATTTCAAAGG
>NW_006159776.1:3323911-3337636 GCF_000334495.1 Tupaia belangeri chinensis | reverse complement strand
AAGAATTAGGAAGTTTAGCATTATTTTAGTATCCTTCAAGATGGATTTATTTTAATCCTATGCATGGATTTTTTTATTTAATTTAGGAAAAAGGAGTTCATTAAACAGTTCTTAATAAATGGGCCAGCTCCCTAGCGCAACGATAATATACTGCTTAAGAGATACAGGTTCCTGAGGCCAGCAGATGGCATAATGGTCAAGTAGCTGGAGTTTTGATTAGCCATGGTTCAAGTCCCAGACCTGGTGGCTTGAAACTCACACTGAGTGCATGTGTTTGCATGCCCAAAATCCCAAGAGGAGAATGGAAGAGAAAGGATTGCAGCATGGCCATCCTCCCTGGGGGGTGACTTCTCACCTTCTCTCTCTGTCTCTGCTAGTGCACATCCTTATAGCAAAAATCCCTCTTTAAAAAAAATACAATCATATGTGATCAAAGTTCAAATCCTTGGCACTATCATTCCGAAACACATTGAGCACATATGTGAGTGCCCAAGATCCATTAAGATAGAGGACAAAGAGGACTAAGATCATAGCATGACCAGGCCCTGTGAGGAGTACTTCTCTCTCTCTCTCTCCACTCTCTCATCTCTGTTGCAAATACCCAAACGTTCTATTAGGAATACGGAAAAAAATAAGTTCTTAATTGGTGAATCTAGGTGTAGGGTATACATGAATTCACTTCTTGCAATTTTTCTCTCAGTTTGAAATATTTTTCAAAATAAAATCTTTATAAAAAGCAAATATTTTTGTAAATTATGCATCAGATAAGGGACTGATAACTGGAATACACAAGAAACTCAAGCAGCTGTTTGGAAAAAAGATGATCAACCTTTTAAAAGATGGGAGAAGGAGTTGAAAAAAACATTTACTAAAGATGACATACAAATAGCCAAAAAGCATATGAAAAAATGCTCAGCATCCCTCATCGTAAGGGAAATGCAGATCAAAACAGCAATGAGATACCAACATCGCCAGTCAGAATGTCTAAGATTTAAAAAAAAAAAAAATGATAAGTGTTGGCGGGGTGTGGTGAAAGGGAACCTCTCTTACACTGCTGGTGGGAATGTAAATTGGTCCAGCTACTGTGGATAACAATTTGGAGATTCCTCAAAATTCTACAAATAGAACTACCATATGATTCAGTAATCTCACTCCTCGGTATCTATCTAAAGGACATAAGAATTCTTCATTGGAAAAGTGCTTGCACATCGATGTTTATTGCGGCACTATTCATGATTGCCAAGACATGGAACCAACCCAAATGCCCCTGAACAGATGAATGAATTGAAAAACTGTGGCACATCTACTCTATGGAATATTATTCAGCCATAAAAACCAACAAAACCCTGGCTTTTGACAGAAAGTGGAAGAATATAGAAGATTTACTGCTGAGTGAGGCAAGCCAGGATATGAAGGAGAGACATTGTATGTCCCCACTTAATATATACCGAGTGTCTGAACTCTATGACTGAAACTGATTGACTAAAGGTTGTACTAACACAAGAGATGGGTGTGAATGCCAGATGTGGCGTGTGTGGAGGAGTGGGGCCTAAGGAAGGACATTTGGAGGAGGGATGCAGAGCATTGACGGGATGGGGAGGTGTGGTGCTATCGGTTGAAGATATTTTGATCAACTGGACTGGAGAGAAATGTTCATATATTGAAATGTTCACTTTGTAAGCTAAATAATGTGATTGAATGTATAAATTTTTTTAAAATACTAGAAAAAAATAAATTAAAAAAAATAAAGCATCTAGGGGAAAAAAAAAGAATAGAATACCATCATCACCTTGGAGTAGGTAAAAGTTTCTTGTAGTACATAAAAGGGATTAACTCTAAGAGGGAAAAGGTGACATTCCATATTATATTAAAATTAAAAATATCTTTCCTCAAAAGTGATCGTTAAGAGTAAAAGAGACAGTCACAGACTAGAAGAGATTTGCAGTAGATATGTCCAGCAAAGATCTGATGTCCATAATACATAAAAGTTCCTCCACATCCATAAGAAAAAGACAGCTTACACAATTCTTAGTGTGCAATTTATTTGCTCAAAGACTTCACAAAAAGGATATTCAAATGCTAATAATAAGTAAAGACCCTCAAAATCATTAGTCATCTGCGAAATGCAAACTAAAACCCCAATGAATATCACTCCTTTCCGCCAGAACTGCTAAAATTGAAAAGACTAATGGTCCCAAGTCAGGATATAAGTAACTAGATTTCTTCTATGTTTCTTGGTGACTGGATAAAGTCATACAGCCACTTTGAAAGTCCTTTGACAGCACCCATGAAGCTGAACATTCCAACCTTGCCTCTGAAACCTTTCCAGATCCACACAATTTTCCTTCCCATAATCTCTCTGATCTATGCTGTGTGTTTTCTACCATTTAAATTTTACTGTAAATTCTCTACTTTCTTTGGTTTTGGTTATATTTAACTAGTATTTATGAGCACCTAATATAAGCCAGGCCTTTGGGAATCTTATCAGGCATAAAGAGATGACTTCTTTTATAGATCCTATTTTATATTCCCTACAAAAACTTGTGGACAAGATGGAGGTGGAGAAAGATACCCTTTTAGGAGAAATTCACTGCTTTTTATTATGATTATTATTATTAATTATTATTATTATTTTAATTTGCCAGAGGGCACAGGTGGCTTGTCTGAGTGCAACAGAAAGACACAAAGAGAAGAGAAAGCACATCCCATAGGGAATGTCACCCTGCAATCACATCTCTTCCATTTCTCCATACAGTCAGGATTTGGGGCACACATACACACACACACGCACAGCATGTTTTTCAAGTCACTGGGGCTAAAATTGATACCATGATCTGCCATGTGGGATTCAACTCCCTTAACCATTAGGCCATGGCATCAGCCCAAAGACACTACTTTAAACTAACTTTCTCTTCCCAACTAAATTCCACATTTAGACCCCTGTTGCACAGTTGTTTTATATTCTCACAGTGCCTGAGTCTATGAAGACTCAAAGAAAATTGAAAGTAAAAAATCTGCCAGACATATTTAGTTTTCATGTATTCACAGACAGTAAGAAAGATTTGATAGGTAAAAGGAATAGATTTGGGTCACTGACAACTTCAAGACAACTTCAATTTCAAACCTGAAACCTAGTCCCATTCTAGTCAATTTCATGTCCATTAACTTATCCCATTCTCACAACAATCCTGTCAAGTAAGTGTTATTACTACGATTTGACAGATGGGAAGATTGAAGTTAAAACAGATTACATTATTTGCCAAGGTCATATAGCCAGGAGCTGGCAGGGATGGGAACCAAACCCATGACCTCTTATTTTAAATTTTGGTTCTTGCCATTACGTCATGCAGGTCAGAAGCAGACTGATAGAATTCTGGGGACATGTGAATCTAAATTTCCAAATATCTCTCTGGATTTTGGGTTTCATACATGCTTTTCCTCTCCCTAAAATACCTCTGGTCTCCCCTCTCATCCTGCCTTCTCACCCCTTCTTCCTATTGTCTGCTTTGACTTTGATCTTTCCAGAAGGCCTTTGCTGATATTCTGGGCAAGTTTTTATTTCAGAGCTATGAGAAACCCAAGCACCCTATACTTTAGACCTTATATACCAGTGGGTCAGTAATAGTGTAAAGTTACCTTCCCCTGCAGGCTGTGAGTCACTGTCTTTCTTGTTCATTGCTGACTCCAATGCCTTGCAGATAGGGTACAGGGTATACGGATGAGCAAAAAAACGAATGGATTAAAGTGATAGCATTCTTCCAGGTCTGAGTTTGACTCTAACTCTTCCATCCCCAATCCCGCCTATCAAACAACAGTAACCTGACATCAAAAAGACAATGACTAAGACAGTGGGTGGCATGGTAGTTGAGCCACTGGACTCCCACATGGTTGACCACAGTTCGAATCCCAGACCTGGCAACTTGCTTTCTCACATTCCCTTTCTCTCTCTCTCTTTCTCTGGTCAAATTAAAAAATAAAAATAACAAATAAATAAATAATTAAATCCCTTTTTATTGGAAAAAAAAAAGGCAATGACCAAATCAAAATAGACCTAGAATCACAGAATTTTTAATTTTTAAATTAATTAAATAATTTACATTCATTCACTGAGCATCATCACAACATACAAAATGTGATTTCCCATCCAGAATGTACTGCATAGTGGCTTAATCATACATGTTATCGTCAATAATTTTCTATTTCTAGTTAGATATAGATATATAGATACAGTATATAAAAATAAATATATAGATATATTCCCCCTATTACTCACCCTCTGCCATTTCCCACCCTCCTCCAACACTATCTTAGATGTCTACAATTGTTTTCCAATACTTTTCCCCCCACATTATATTGATTCGCACATTTTCAAAAATAATCTAACTACTTTCAATAGCAAATTCAGCTGATATATACATATCTGTCAATACATGTCTGACTTTAGGTGTGGAACTCTGAGTAGAATGAATATACTATACGGTAGCACCTAGCTTATGCTATATAGCTTACTATGGTCATTAAGTAGGTATTTTTTAGTATATTTTTTAATTTCAAGAAAAGCAGTTTTAGCTTTTATAAATCAAAGAAATGCTAAGGACATTTGCTTAAAACTTAAAGCCAGGAAACAGATTAGGATTCTGTTCAAATAGTAGGTACATGAATCTATTGGCAGCTCAAGACAGGACAAAAATCCTTAAAATCAGAAAACAAAGCCTAGAAGAAAATCAGCAATGTTTTAGTCAAAAGTCATAAAATTTTATTTCATCTCTTCAGTCTCATATACTTAATCTATCTTCTGTTGTGGTCCGATCTTCCCGATTAAATTCTGGGGTATAATATTCAACTCCAGAACTTGTCCCTACAATTAAGTTGGCCAAATTTTCTTAGTTTTGGACTGTATGTCTGTATTTAATTTTCCTGGTATAGCACTCCCTTCAGAACTTCTTAGAGAACTGTTGGTAAATTCTTTCAGGTTTGTTTATCTGAGAATGTTCTTGTCTTTTCTTCCCATATGAAAGATAGTCTTTCTAGGTACAGTATTCTTGGTTGAAATTGCTTTTCCCTTAACACATTGAATATATTTTCCCATTCTTTCCTTGCTCCTATTGTTTCCAATGAGAGGTCCATTGTTAGCCTGATGGGATATCCTTTGTAGGTAACATGACGTTTCTGTCTTGCCAATCTTAGTATCTTGTCTTTGTCTGTGGTTTTGGTCACTCTGGCTATGAAGTGTCTTGGAGATCTTCTTGGGTTGATTCTACTTAGGGTCCTTTGTATTTCTTGGGGCTGGATCTTTGAATGCCTCTCTTGGTTTGGAAAGTTTTCTTCCAGGGTTTCATGGAATAGATTATCAGTGCCCTTATGAGTCTCTTCACCTTCTGGTATGCCAATTATCCGAATGTTTGGACATTTGATAATATCAGTATTTCTTGTATATTATTCTCATTTTTTTTTTGAGAGGTTTTTGCTATAGGGCGCGTGTGCTCGCCAGACAGACAGAGACAGAGAAACAGAAAGTGAGAAATCACCCCCCAGGGGGGATGGCCATGTCACAATCCCTTCTCCTCCATTCTCTTCTCGGGATCTTGGGTATGCACGCACACGCACCCGGCGTGAGTTTTAAGCCACTGGGTCTGGAACGCAAACCATGGTTGACTATGTGGGAGTCCAGTGATATAGCCATTACGCTTGTGGGAGTCCAGTGATATAGCCATTACGCTAACTGCTAGTCCCTATTCTCATTTTTTGGCAATTTTCTCAGTCTTTGTGGTGGATTTGTCTAGGCCAGCAATTCTTTTACACCTGAGATTCGATTTTCTATATGGTCTAGTCTGCTTTTAATACTTTCAAGGGAGGTTTTCACTTCCTGTATTATAGCCTTCATCTCTAACAGGTCTATTTGATTTTTTTTTAATAGTGTGTATTTCCCCTTTTAGATCTTGCAAGAATTTCCCCACTTCCTGGAACTCATCAGCCCCTTTCTCCTGCCTGTTCTGCAGTTCATTATCTCTCTTCTCTTCCATCTCTGTTAGCTTTGTCACTATGAATATTCTAAATTCTACATCTGACATTTCCATGAGTTTCATTGTACTGCCTGAGGATGCAGGGGAGTTATTGTTGTGTCTTGGAGGACAGGTATTTTCTTGCTTTCTCATATTTCTTGAGACCCTGAAATGATTTTTAGTCATCTGATGGATGGTGAATGTTTTTCTAATTCTTGAAGTTCAATCTGAGCATTCAGAGACATAGAAGCACAGATTTTTACTCAACTTATATGCTGAAATATTCTCTCCCCTTTCTGTAACTTGGTTTCACTAATTATAGAAAGTAGTATTGTACCAGGTTCTGTCTAAAGCCCTGCCCAGCATACCTTGCTCAGTTGCTGTCGTAACACCTGACACATGCTAGGAAGTTAGCACTGCCTAAATTCATTTGCATCCCCAGTTGTGGAAGATCAGTTCCTATGGGTTTTACATGGTTTAGTGGGAATTTCTGTGGCTGCAAGGTGATACCTGGTAATGAAAGAAAAACTCATGAATGACAAGTACATGGCTACTAATATTCTCCTGGTATGCTTTCTTACAATAATCAGCGGTCCAGAGCTATTTTAGTTGAGTCTCACTGTTTTGTAACATAATGTTGTCTAGTTACTCTTAGAAACCCTAAGTTTTGAATGGTGTCAGAGTTTTAACAAACATTCTCTGGGGAAAATGAGTAGAATTAAGTTATTGACATGCCATTTAAAATCTGCCTTATAAGTAATTAAGAATGACAGAGGCCATCTGGCCTTACCCTGAATAGCATCACTGTCCAATGGTCATGCAAATTACCCTTGAAAACCCCTAATTATGGAGTATCTCACTACCTGTGAGGCAGCACATTCCACACTTGACAGTTCTAATTAGAAGAAAGTTGTTTATTATGTTGAGTTGAAATCTACCACACTGCAACTTTTCTTCCATTGCACTGTTTCTGTCATCTTCATACAAAGAGTGTCTAATCCTTTCCCATGTACAACTATTAAAAATACTAAAGAATGAAGGAAAGAAACAGAATTGCTACATTAAAACTAAACATGTGGGCCAGCTGGTGGCATGGTGGTTGAAGAAGCTGGACCCACGTGGCTGACTGCATAGTTTCAAATCCCGAACCCATCAGCTTGAAAAATACACTAGGTACAAGTGTGTGCATGTCCAAACTCCTGGAAGGAGAAGTGAAGGAGAAGGGATTCCAGCATGGCTGTCTTTAATGGTGGGGTGCTTTTTCACTTTATCCTGCTCTCCCTCTGTCTCACTTTGGCAAGCACATGTACCTCTAAGCAAATTAAAAACAACAACAACAACAAAAAAAAAAAATCCTTAAAATTAAGTAAACTGGAGTTTCACAGTGTTGTGGCTTCTTTCTTCAGAAACTCCTACCTCTGCCAAGGTTATCTAGAGCCCCCATCCTGCTCTCCCTCTGTCTCACTTTGGCAAGCACATGTACCTCTAAGCAAATTAAAAACAACAACAACAACAACAAAAAAAAAATCCTTAAAATTAAGTAAACTGGAGTTTCACAGTGTTGTGGCTTCTTTCTTCAGAAACTCCTACCTCTGCCAAGGTTATCTAGAGCCCCCTTAAACTACAGTAGCTAGAATAAACACAGTGATGTGGACAAGTTTGCACCAGCCCAGGGAAGAACATGGCACTCGCTTGCAGCCAATAGCATCATTAGCAACACATGCCACTGCTGATCCAAACTGAGCTCCCTTGTCTTTTGCACACATGGGTGGTTTTTAAGTCACTGGATCCCCATTATGTATTAATGCTACTGCATGTTAGGGTCCACATGCAGAATCGATATCTCTATTGACATCTCATTAGTCTAGACTGGGTTCACCTTTTTCAGCCTGTGAAGAGCTTTATAGAGCCTGAGTCATGCAAACAGTACCTTCTCTGTCCCCTTAGACCATTGGGACCTCTAAAATGACATAATCATCTTCACCCACAGTTACTCCTGGAAGGATAAATTTAAATATATTCCCCTAACTGCTTCATCTATCCGCAGGGAGATGAAACGGTCTACTTTGCAAATCAAAAGCAATAGATTTTTTTAAGCTATTATTGATAAGAAAGTAAATCAATTCAGAGCTTCTGGAAAGCAAGTGGGGGATGCTCATGAAAAAATTAAATGTGGATAATCCTTGACACCAAAATTACCTTTCCATATATAATTCTTTATGCACTGTCTCATATAAGTTGACTGTAAGGGTGACTTCCTCTAAATGTTTTATATATACATTCATCATTCATTACAGAAGTGTTGATGATGGTGAAACATTGGAAACAAACTATTAAAACAGTGAGGGCTCAATTCATGTGTAAAAGACTATACACAATATAAAAATAATGATGTAAGTAAAGGCTAGCAGGTGGTGTGGTGGTTAATGTGCTGGACTCCCACGTGGCTGACCAGAGTTGGAGTCCCAAACCTAGCAGCTTACTTTCCCACTTTTCCTCTCTCTGGTCAAATTAAAAAAATAATAATAATAAATTAAATTAAATAATTCAAAAAAAAAGATGTAGCCTTGAAATTATTGTCATGTATATTAACAAATATTAAGTATAAGCCAACTCCATGGCACAACACTGCTCGTGAGGATCCGGACCCCACGTGGTGACCACAGTTTGAAACACCCAGCCCAGTCAGCCAGAAACACTCCTGACACTCGCACAAGTATCCAAGATCCAAGAGGCTGGAGGACTGAAACGAGAGCATCATGGTGTGACCTGACTCTCCCTCTCACATGTGTACATGAGTACAGACTTCATCATGAATAAAGAAAAGAAAGAAAAACTTTTAAGAATTAGAGGAAAAGATATGAATAGTTCAGTTTTCTGAGAAATAAATACATACAAAAAGAAAAATGTTTGAAAGAACGTGTCTGAAAGTTATAAGATGTTATCCCTGAATTATAAAAGACAGGTGACTTTCACTGTCTTATGCTTTTCCAAAGTGCATAGATTTTGTGTGTGTGTGTGGTGGACATGTGCTGTATTTTAATAACTAGGAAATAAAAAATTTCCACTTAGGGATTCTTAAAATATGTGCTTCTCTGCTTTGATTCAAATAACGTTTTGTACTTGAAGCATCATTTATTATTATGTATCATTTATTTCCTATAGAGGACCAGATAGTAAATACCTAGGCTTTGCACACTGGATAGTCTCTGTTACCATTACTTAACTATAGTTGCAGACCAAAGGCAGCCATAGACAATATTAAAGCAATTAAGTATGGCTGCATTCCATTAAAAATTCATTTTTTTCCTTTTTTAGAGAGATTTTTGTTATAGGGCGCATGCACTTACCAGAGAGACAGAAAGACAGAAAGCAAGAAATCACCCCTCAGAGGGGATGGCCACACTGCAATCCCTTCTCCTCCATTCTCCTCTCTGGATCTTGGGCAAACACGCACATGCGCCTGGCGTGAGTTTTAAGCCAACAGGTCCAGGACTTGAACTGCGATCAACTACATGGGAGTCCAGCAACATAGCCATTATGCCAACTGTGGTCCCAAAACTTCACTTTCAAAGCAGATGTTGAGTTGAATTTGGTTCATGGACAGCAGTTAGCCAGGCTCTGTTCTATGTCTACATCAGGAATGCACTTCATTTCTTCTACTTAGTGCTTGTAATCTGTTGCATAAACCTTGCATCAGTCAGTTTTTTTCTGTGTAACAAATCATTTCCAAATCTTGGCACCTCAAAAGCCACCATTTTCTGCATTTGATTCTAAGGGTCATTTGGGTTGGAGCCAGTTGAGGCACCTCATGTATTCCTGTGTGGGATCAACTGAGCCTATTCATTTGTTTGAGATTGGCCATCAGTAGTAGCCTCATACATATTTGGCTGACTTTTAGCCAAGAGATGGAAATGACCAGGCCATGTGCTTCTTGTCATCCAGGAGGTGGTCTAGACTTTTCTTTTTTTTTAATTTTGCTAAAAGGCATGTGTACTCAGAGAGACAGAGAGAGGGAATGTGAGAAAGTTTCCCTCAGAGGAGATGGCCACACCACAATCCATTCTTCTCCATTCCTCCCTCCTTCTGGAATTTTGGAGATGCACACACACTTGCTTGGCATGTTTTTCAAGCCGCCAGGTCCAGAACTTAAACTGTGCAGTCAGCTATGTGGAATCTAGTGCTTTAAGCACCATGCCACCTGCTGACCCAGGCCTGGGCTTTTATACATGGCTGTGGTCTCAGGGTAATCAAGGGAAGCAGGAGAGGATAATCTAATTGAAGCTCTTTCAAGGCCTCTGACTGCATCACATTTGCCAGTATCTTACTGCTCAAATGAGTCAAATGGCCAAAGTGAAATTCCAGGTCTGGAGAAATTGATGCCGCCCTCCAATGAAAGAAATGGCAGTTACATTCTATAAGGATATATATATACAAAGTGGGAAATGATGTGTGACGATCTGGGCAATTTGTCAGACTCCATCAGCAATATCACCTATGTCTTATATCCTTCTGAGAGTTCTGTTAGGCACCTCCCACTTAGATATGTGTTCCACCTCTCCTTGAGATACTCCTTGGCTTATAGAAATTTGGCTAAGAAGCACCAGGCCCAATGCATCTTTTCCATATATGGGATCACAATTCTTTTTCTCCCCTGCAGTCAATTGTTACTCATCCTGGAAAAGTGAGTTGGGCAGCTATGTATAAGTCTACTCAAAATATTTCTTCACTGATTTTCTTCTTCAAAACTTGTATTTAAATGATTAGCCTGCATCACTTCCCATTCACTATATTTTTCCCTGCTCTCCATGTGTTTATTTTCAGGCCTTTGAAAAATGAAGATTATAAAACTGGGACAGTTTCCATGGTGACACATGGGTCTCTTTGATCTTCTTTACTCTCACATGGAGCGTGAACCACCCAGACAGCTGAAGCTCATTATAATCCTTTCTGTGAAGAGGGATCACGCCTGCTTCATTCACCCTCCTTTCCCAAACAGCATATATGACACTGTTGGCAACTTTCAAAAGACAAATTTCACTCAGCAACCATCATTGATGGAGATATTAAGAGACATCTGGAGTGTGGAGGGAAGTTCACTATATGGAGAGCCCCAGTGGCTTGAGTGACATGCTGGACATTTGTGCATGCATACCCAACATCCCGAAAGGAGGGAAAAATGAAGAAGGAATTGCAGCACGGCCATTTTCCATGTCGGTGCTTTCTCTCAATCTCTCTCTCTTTCCCCTTCTCTGTCTCTCTCCAGCAAGCACACATGCCCTCAGGCAAAACTGCTTTTTAAAATAATCACTTTAATTTTAGAATTGATTGCAAAGCTCACCTGTTATTTGAGTGACCATGAATAAATTAGTGTAAACTCTCTGATCTTCAAAATACTCACCTATAAATTGAGAATGAGGATAATTATTCTTACACACTCTGGTACTATATTAACATCTAATAGAGAGTACTCCAAAAATAAACAAATAAATGACAAATACACTCTATACTACTTGATCTTTGGTACTACAGAGTGGTCTTTAGGAGAGAGGGGGAGAGAGAATTTTGCACCGAAGATGTCCCAGAAGCTTTCTATCAATGATCCCCATCCTCACCTCTATCTTTGATTTTACAGATGAGGAGCCTGAGACTCAGAAAACTTAGGCAACTAGACCAAGATGATGGAACTACTAGGCAGCAGGTCTTCCAGACTCCCAAACTAATGTTCTTTCTAAGTCATTGCCTAAATGGTGCTAATCACAGCATAGACTGGACCAGAGTGTGGCTTTGATGATTCATTGGGAATATTTTTCCTGCAGAGACACCTGCATTGGAATTTGCTAGAGGCCCTCAGAGAAGGGGATATGGCCCCGCAGGTGGAAGTGCCTGGTGGGTGCCCTGGGGAGCCGTGTTCCCTCTGGCCGCATGCACAGACTGCACCAATGAGCAGGAAGAGGGTGTAGCTCAGGCTCTAATGAAGTCCACAGATGCTGGAAATATATTGTAAACACCAATGGGTGTGGGCGGCCAGGAGGGTGGAGAGCAACAGTGAGGCTACTCTGTAAGCTCAAAGCAGGTAGAAATAGAGGCACAAGCAATGAAAGGAACCTCATCCACTAAGGTTTGTTTGGAAGCAGAGCAGCCCGGACACACAGAACAAGAGGCAAGGAAGGGTCCATGAGGCAAGCATGGCTCTAACACCAAAAGGAGAACCACAGAAAAGATGATGCAGAAACCTAAGACCCTGAAATGCAGAACTTCATCCACCAGCAAGGGCTTACCACGCACCTCTGCTCACCAGACCCTGCAGTGAGAGTCTGAGGGTAGCAGGAGCTCTCTGCTCACAGAACAATTGTATCATTGACCTTAACTAATTTGACTCCTGATTCGCCACATACTAGCTGGGTGATTGAGCAAATCTCTACTAACATTAACCTTTACTTTTCTCATCTGCAAAATAGATATAACAGTTAATACTTCCACATAGAGTCCTTATAAAGTTTCAGTGATATAATGTTTCTAAAAATAAAAATTAAACACTTGGCGTAATGCTTAGGCCAAGCTAAGCCTTTACAAAAGGTTGACTTCAGGACCAGCAGGTGACATAGTGGGTAAGACACTGGACTCCCCCTGGTCAACCGTAGTTTGAGTCCCAGAACTAGCAGCTTAAAACTCATGCTGAGTGTATGTGCATGCATGCCCAAGGTCCCAGGAGAAGGGAATACAGCATAGCCATCCCCACTAGGGGGTGATTTCTCACTTTCTATCTGCCTGTCCCTGTCTCTCTGGCAGGCCCGTGTGCCCTATAGCAAAAATCTCTTTAAAAAATAATTAATTAATTAATTAATTAAATAAAAACTTGGCTGCTAATATTGTTATTAAGCCTCTCTTAGATGCCCAAGTACTAGGATTGACATTGTCCAGAGATATTGGCAAGAAGCAGGTGACATACTCACCTGAAATACTCAACATAAATTTTATTAAGATGAGCATCTGTCACAGTATGAGTGGCACCATGTGAAATTAAAATGAATTTTGAGACACCCTGGAACTAACAACACTGAGGACTTAATTCCTCCCAACCTCAGGTCTCGCTGATATTGGTCACCACCAATGGAATCCCTTAGTCAGAACCAAGCTGAAGCAAGGGGACAGTGAGAGTTGCCTGTTTCTCCTCCCACATGCCCCTCAATCTTCTGCCACCACCTCCTATTGGCTAAACTCAGGGGAAGGCAGAGGCAAGAGATGCTGTTATGGATAATGAGTAGAGCAGAAAAGCATGGAACATGGATTTGATGGATTATGAGTAGAGCAGAAAAACATGGAACATGGATTTGGGAATGGGAAGCAAATAGAAAAATAGCCCAGACTCCAAACCCATTGATTAGCCCCATTGACCATGAAAGTTGGAAGTTGGTGTCATGATCTTCCTTTCTCTCATTTGGCTCAATACAGCCTCACTCAGAGGAGCAGAAAAGCATGGAACATGGATTTGATGGATTATGAGTAGAGCAGAAAAACATGGAACATGGATTTGGGAATGGGAAGCAAATAGAAAAATAGCCCAGACTCCAAACCCATTGATTAGCCCCATTGACCATGAAAGTTGGAAGTTGGTGTCATGATCTTCCTTTCTCTCATTTGGCTCAATACAGCCTCACTCAGAGGCCTGGCTAAAAAAAAAAAAAAAAAGGGGGGGCTTCCATTAAAAACCCAAACTCAC
>NW_006159776.1:3289262-3323857 GCF_000334495.1 Tupaia belangeri chinensis | reverse complement strand
AAAAAAAAAAATAAAAATGGTGGAGCTTCCATTAGAATCCAAATCTGACCTACTACAACATCTCCATGGACTCAGTCAGGTCAGTCATTGAGAGAATACATCTGAAGGACCCTTGTGGTCCACAGGATTTAGTGGAAAGGATTTTCTAATTGAAACCAAAAGGTTGCAGAGAATTCTAAATAAGATTGGACTAAGGGAGCATCTGTAAAAATAAACAGAATAAGCAAAGCAAAAATCTGTATGCCCACTAGAATTAGGACTTAATTCATCCCTCAGCAGACAGCTCCCTGAGCACCTCCGGTGCTTCCAGCAAGAACTGGGAGCAAAAGAGAACAGCTAGTGATCATAGCTTTCACTTACATGGCACTTCCAAGCATCTTCTGTGTATTCACATATTTTAATAATTGTCTTAATTCACCTCATCATCATTAAATCCATTAATCAAACATGGGCACTGCCCTTGAAAAACCCACACTGTCTCATGTAAGAAACACATTTACAGATGATTTCAGCAATGTGATCATCACTAAGGCAGAGGGGCAACCAGAGCAGAGTAGCAACTTAGTGAAGTGCTCCAAGTGGCTCTTATCTGCTTTCAGAGACAACTGTGTGTGTTTATTCCAAAGCATTCTGTGACTTCACATGGCTAACTTGAAATCAGCCCTGGTGAAAGTAATCTACAAACAACATAATTACTTTTTTGAGAGAGAGAGAGAAAGAGAAATGATTGTTGACCAGCATTGTTGTCTGGAAAGCTTCCAGGAGGAGAAAGCACTTAAAGTAGAATTGCTTGTCATGAAATGGAGAGATGCCCCAACCTCCTCTCTACCCGCTTTCTTCCTCTACCTCTTTGAGGTAATTAAGTATATCAAGGCATCCCCACTACTCCTGGCCCAATGCCTTTATGCTGCTCTTCCCTTTTGCTTCAGAGAAGCTCAAGGAGCTCTTACTCCTGGGAAGACCCCCTACCCACACTCCTGCCCAGGATCTGATGTCAACTGAATGACCTTTGGCTGTCCTTGCCATTGCTAAGCCTTGTTTCCCTAGGCTGTAAAATGGGGAAAATATGAGCTCTCCTACCAACTCCCCAGGGTCGTTGTGGGAATGAAATAAGATGGTCAAGGGCCACACAGGAGAACTGAGCACCAACAAAGGCATGTAATGAAATGCTGGATGTCAGAGCTGGAGCAGGCTCTGAAACCATTGAAACCAATCTTCTCAGCTTACACAAGAGAAAACAGAGGTGCTTTGAGCTAGCATGCTCCTTGGCTAGATAACTGAGGACCAAGGAAAAACATGATCCCATGAGTGTCCCAGGAGATCTCTCTTTGCCCACAATGGACATGTGGGCACCATCAGGCCAGACCTCCCAGGAATCAGATTCTGGAATCAGTACAGAAGCAACAACTGCCCATAACTTTCTAGCCAGTGAGCCAGAATGAGAAGGGTTGCATCTTGAGGGAAAAGAGAAAGAGATCGGCTGTGTTGTGCAGAGACTCAGCTAGGTGGGGGCTTCAAGCATGGCCTTGTATGATGGTATGGTTCACACAGTCTCACCCCCCATTTCTCCCTATCACAGCTGAAGAGAGGGAAGAGGGGAGGCAAGGAGAAATAAGGCCATGCAAAACTACAGGAGTCCATCTAAAAGAGAAGCTATCATGCAAGAGGCTGTCTTGGAGATGGACCTCTGGAGGCAGCTCTACTTGGGCTCAGGTAAAATAAGGCATCACAAATTACCTAAGGAACACTGAGGTAAGGGTCAGGTGAAATCCAGCTTAAGTCTGGGGAACAGCATATAGAGGAAGAGCTCCAAGAGCAGGTGGGTATCAATGAGAGCCGAAGCTATGATGTAGATGACATCAAGAAGCTGAAACTCTGGAGGACACTGGAGAAGAGATCCAGGCAGCCAGGGCTGCAGTTCCCATAACGCTTCTCATAGGAGCTCAGAGTAAGGATCTGGTTGGGTTTTTCATCCTTTGTTTTTTTAAGAGAGATTTTCGGTATAGGGCATGTGCACTCACCAGAGATATAAAGAGAAAGAAAGCAAGAAATCACTCCCTGGGGGATGGCCATGCCACAATCTTTTTTCCTCCATTCTCCTCTCAGGATTTGGGCACGTACGCACACATGCCAGCGTGAGTTTAAGCCACTGGGTCTGAGACTCAAACCACAGTTGACTACATGGGAGTCCAGTGACATAACCATTACGCCATCCACTGGTCCCAGGTTTTTCATCATTTTTTAAACACACAAATAATAATACATCAATACATCCTCAAATGCAAACTCAAATGTTATATACAAAGCAGAAACCTCCCTTGAAATCTACCCCATTTTGCCATTCTCCCTAGAGGTTCATTTCAATGTGCACTTTTCCAAGCCTTTGTTTATGAGTTTATGCCCATATATTTTTACACTACATGGCTTTATGTGTGTGGTTTTATGTTAACGGGATCAGCCACACACTATCACTATCCTGAATGGTGTTGTTTGTACCTGAGATGGCTGTACACACAGACACAGAGCTACCGCCTTCTCTGTGAATCACCCATACAGTTCCGGGGTCTGCGGGAGTGATCAATTATCTAATCATCCCCCATTGATGAATCCTTTAGATGTTTTCCAGTGTTCTATTTTCAAACAATATGCCAGTGAAAATTCCTTCACAAGTGTACTACCAAGAAGCAAAAAGAAAAAACGTTATACACTATTATATACTTTTATTTCATATATATTGTATCACATTCTGTATTATTATATACAACATATTCATCACATGTATAATGTTTTATACATATATATAAAATGTTATATATATGTATACATTATACATATATATAGTAGTTTTCCATACACATATATATGTATACAAAACTACTGTTTTGGGAACCAGCAGTTAGCGTAATGGCTATGTCGCTGGAATCCCACATAGTTGACCATGGTTCGCGTCCCAGACCTGGTGGCTTAAAACTCACGCCAGATGCATGTGCGTGTGTGCCCAAGATCCAGAGAGGAAAATGGAGGAGAAGGGATTGCGACATGACCATCCCCCCTGGGGGGTGATTTTTCGCTTTCTGTCTCTATGTCTCTCTCTGTCTGGCTAGATCACGCGCCCTATAGCGAAAACCTCTCCAAAAAAGAAAAGAAAAGAAAAGAAAAACTACTGTTTTCAGAGGTGAGAATTTCCTAGAAAAAGTGAATATCTTGGGCCAGCCAGTGTCCTTGTGGTTGAGGGAACTGGATCCCATGTGGCAAATCATGTGTTCCAGTCCTGACTGGCAGCTTGAAAAACATGCTGGATACATGTGCATGCCCAAAATCCCAACAGGAGGGAGAAATGGAAAGGGGATTTAGGTGTGACCATTCACCATGGGGATGGGGGGGGGAGGGGTGCTTTCTACCTCTTCCTTTATCTCTCTGTCTCTCTCTGGGAAGTGCCCATGACCTCTGACAATTTTTTTCAAAAGCCCTAATGCAGGATCAGCAGTTGGCATAATGGCTATGTCGCTGAACTCTCATGTAGTGGATTGCGGTGCAAGTCCCGAACCTGGATGCTTAAACTCACACCGGGCGCATGTGGGTTTATGCCCAGGATCTGGAAAGGAGAATGGAGGAGAAGGGGTTGTGGCATTGCCATTCTCCCTGGGGGGTGATTTCTCACTTTCTGTCTCTCTGTCTCTGTCTTTCTGGCGAGCACACATGCCCTATAGCAAAAACCTGTAAAAAAACAAACAAACAAAAAGCCCTAATGCACCCCTTGATATAAAACCAGTTTAGACTCGATCTTTAAAAGAATGTTCTCAGAAACCATGACTTCATGAACCCAAGATGGGACCAAAAAGTTTAATAAGTCATTTCCGTCTCCACTTGTAAAGATTCTGTATATTTTATGCCCCTTAGTCATCGTTTGGGTGAGTTCTGCATATTTATGCTTGTTCGTTTTTTCATCTGTCCTCATAAATCAACCCCCGTAGTGTCCTAATCAAAGCCAGCTTTTCAAATGAAACTGTAGCCGAGTGTTTAACTAACTAAATATTGTTTTTCCCCTGGCGCTGACAGAGAGAGGGTGGGATGCAGTCTTGATAATTGTCCTCCCTTCCTCAGTGACCCCAGAAAACCACGTGTGGCTGCAGCAGTTACTAATGGAGAGCCAGGTGGGCATCAGGCATGGGTGATGGGGGGAGGGGGCGGCTGGAGGGTATGGCAGTTGGGAGGGTTTCTTAGATTTTGGCTTACCCCTAAGATCCCAGGAAGTGGGTCACCCTTCCCACAGCTACCCTTAAAAAAAGGAAGAAAATAAAGTGTGAAGGTGCCTGAGATGGCACCCAGCTGCCACACTGCCCCGAGCATGCCTACTGAACTCTCCTTCCCCAGGGCCCGCCAACCTATACGCCCACAACTATTTGTGGAAAATAGCAGCTCTAGCGGCTGCGCCTCCAGACAATCTCCACCCTTGTCTCAAACTGGCTGCCCATGTGGCCTCAGGAATAGAAAGACTAAGTTCATTTTCCCCTGACACTTGCCATTGACCTCTACCTACAATGGACTTCAATCCTCCCATGACCTCTGTCATGTACCGCAGTAGTTCTTTTTGTTTTTGTTTTGTTTTGGTTTTTGGTTTTTTTTTTGTTTGTTTTTTGTTTTTTGGTTTTTTCTTTTTGAGAGGTTCTTTTTGCTATAGGGCACATGCGCTCGCCAGACAGACAGAGACATAGAGACAGAAAGCGAGAAATCACCCCACTAAGGGGGATGGTCACGCAGCAATCCCTTCTCCTCCATTCTCCTCTCGGGATCTTGGGCACGCATGCACACGCGCCTGGTGTGAGTTTTAAGCCACCGGGTCTGGGACGCGACCGCGGTCAACTACGTGGGAGTCCAGCGACACAGCCATTACGCTAACTGCTGGTTCCCATACCGCAGTAGTTCTCAAAGTGTTTGCCCAGACCAGCATCATAGTGTCACCTGGGAATTTGAGAAATGCAAGTTCTCAAAACTCAACCCAGACTACTCAATCAGAACCTCTAGAGGTGGAACCCAGCAATGTGTGTGTTTAAGGACCTCTCCAGGAGATTCTGACACATGATCAAGTTTGAGAGCACTGATGTACAGGACGACGTCCAAGTTCCTAACTCAAGTACCCCAGGCCTTCATGCACAGGCCCCACCAGCCCTGCAGCCCACCTTCATGGCTTCCTCTACAGATCTCTACCTGAGCAATCACACATACCCAGAAAGGGCTATCCTCACTCCAAGCCAGCTGTCCCTTCTACTTGGTGTACTCTTGCCCATGAATATTGAGTACCTAACTACTCTAAATCCCAACTCCACATCCTTTGGAAAGTCTTCCTTGGCCTCTCCAAGAAGAGATAAAATGAGCTAACAGCCATAAGGTACTATTTCAAGAGCTAAATACAAGTGGATCTCTAAAAAGTTTATGGAAAAATGGGCATTATGAAAAAACTATGCATAGATTTCAAAATTCTTTGCACTGAAATAAACTCATATTTTAATTCCATTTTTCCCAGAACTTTGAGTAGTACACATTGATATAGAGATAGTTGTTAAGATACATATCCATATAGATAGAAATACAGAGTTATATGAGAGTTGTAGATAACTATGGAGAGAGAGTTTATATATATGCTTATACATAGAAAGAGTTGTTGAATGGATCAAATTTTATATATATTTCTAAAGTATTTTTATTTTATTTATCATTATTATTTTAATTTGCTATAGGGCATGTGTGCTCACTAAAAAAAGATAGAGAGGAAAAGAGACGGAAAGTGAGAAAGTAAGGCACCAGGTCTGGGACTTGAACTGAAGTCAGCCATGTGGGAGTCTAGTGCCCCAGTCTCCACACCATCCACTGACCCATACATGCATATATATGTTTAATCCTCTCAACAATTCTATGAGAAAGGTATTACACTACTACCTTCATTTTATAGATGAGGAAACAGAAGCCCAGAGAACTTAAGTAACTTGTCCAAGTTAGTAAGAAGGAAGTTGGGATTTAAAGCACTGGCTATGGAACCTCTACCCATTTGATTCTCTTGTGTCCTGTGATGAATCCAGCCCCATGGCTGTAACTCTTCTCCCTGGTTTCCGTCAGAGCACAAGCATACCTGCTCTCACTGTGCTATGACAGCACTTCAGATGTGTGGGGAAATGCTCATGTCCAAGACTGCCCTTCTCCAGGCCAACACCCACTGTTTCCTCACCATCCTCTGTGACTTGGCTAGGATATGCTGCCGGGCCTGTCAACACAGCTGGCTTTGAAAGGAGGAGGCCTCCATGCTACCTCTCATTGGCTGCCTTTGATTTCTCCTATTTCTTGTTTCAGACTACAGGGCTCAAGCCTTTGCATCAAGAACCACGGCATGGGGAACCAGCAGTTAGCGTAATGGCTATGTCGCTGGACTCCCACGTAGTCGACCGCGGTTCGCATCCCAGACCCGGTGGCTTAAAACTCACGCCAGGCACATGTGCGTGCGTGCCCAAGATCCCAAGAGGAGAATGGAGGAGAAGGGATTGTGGCGTGACCATCCCCCCTAGGGGGTGATTTCTCACTTTCTGTCTCTCTGTCTCTCTCTGTCTGTCTGGTGAAAATGCCCTGTAGCGAAACCCTCTCAAAAAAAAAGAAAAAAGAAAAAGAACCATGTTATGACATGCGTTCTAAAACATCTCATTTTCTAAAGGCATTTCCTATTGATTTCCTTCCTTATTGAGGCCCCTCCCAGACTGGCTTGTGTTGAAAATAGAGAAAGGATTAAAAAAGAAAGAAAGAAAGAAAAAAGGAAGAAAATAAAAGGGGGAAAGAAAGAGAAATTCATGTTTTCCAGGCTCACTGGTCTGTGTCTTCTCACTGACGTGACTAACAGAGCTGCTGCCTGCGTATCCCTGCAGGTGAGCAGCTCAACCGTGTTTCCAAAAACCATGGGCCTTGGAGCCAGCTCCGAAAATCTACCCACCAAAATACTCCTTAAATTCCTCACTTCACCACCTTTGTGGGATTAATGGAAGAAGTATTTCTCTTCAGGGTACTCTCTAGCTTCAAAGGTTTGCCTCCAAACTGAAAAGTCCACTTCTTATCTTTCTTTAGCTTGGCAAATCTAAGTTTTCCCATCCTGGGAGACCTTCTGCCTCATCCCTCGAACCCTCCCACTTCTCACTTGACCAGGATGCTGAGTACCGAGTTTGGAGTCAGGTGAGCCTGAGCTTTAGCTGCAGTTCATCACACGCTGGGTGACTTTGAAAAGGGCAGTTAACTTCTCTGATGCAATTTTGTCCTTTAGAAAATGGAAATAAGGATCCTCTAAATGAGGTTGTTAGGGCTGCCATAATGAATGAACACAAAGTTCATGGTTTAAAACAACAGAAATTTATTTTCTCATATATATTCAAATATATATATATATGATCAGGGTCTTGTGTGTGTGTGTGTGTGTGTGTGTGTGTGTGTGTGCATCTTTCCTTGCCTCTTCCTTGCCTTTTCCAGATTTCGGTGGCTGCAGGTGTTCCTGGACTTGTAGTTGCATAACTTCCATCTCTGCCATCATCTTCACATGGTGGCATCCTCTTCTCACTGTGTGTATCTTTGAAGGACACTTATTGGATTTAGAGTCCACTTGATAATCCAGTCCATCTCAAGATCTTTAACTCAATTACATCTGCAAAGACCCTTTTTCAAAAGAAGGTCACACTCACAGTTTCCGGGGGGTAGCACATGGACGTATCTTTTGTAAGTCATCATTCAATATGCTAGAAGTCTCTCCTTCATGAAGTTGTGGTGCAGTTAAAGTGAGACCAAGAAGAGAAGGTTCTTGGTTGAGTGTCAGGTACAGAGTGTGCACAAGTGTTGATGTAATCCCCTTTCTCTTCTCTACCTGTACACTATCCTTTGTCTACAGAGGGCGGCCCTTGAGCTGGCTGCTTAGAACTAACCCACAGCCAGTAACACCCACGCTAACAATTTGTATATGATCATGGCTCTGCAAAGACCTCCTTACATTTACAGACCCCACTGACTCATGTCAGTATTCTGGTGAAGTAGACATGACAGGTGCTTGATTTAGCCCCATTTTACAGGTGGGTAATGGAGGCTCAAAGAGGATATATTGTTTGGTAGGCCCATTTAGCAAGTAACTGACTCACCGAAAGAAGCTATCAGACTTCCCTGAATTCTGGGGAGACCCTGATGAAGATGTCCAGCTATGGGTCATCTTTAGATGATACAAATGCAGAGAGTTGACTGTCCAAGATCAAAACCTGCCTCCGCCTTTGCTGCAAGCCAGACTGCAAGTACAGAAAATGCAACATTTCCCCTGGGCTTGTCTCAGCCCACTCCATAATTCCATTGATACCTAAAAGGACCTCTTAGCTAAAGTTCTTGTTTTTGATTCTTGTCATGGTGAAAGGGGTCAAGGTGGAAATGATCCTGGGTTGTAGCAGAAATGCTCATTCACAAACTATTCACAAATCTAGCCCTCCCTGTGCCTTACCTGTCCTCTTGTGGACAAAGTAGTCTGGCTATGGTGATGGCCCAGCCTTTCCACAATTGGCCAGCCTAAAAATCCTGGACGTAGCATCTCTTTATATCAGCCTTGTCTAAAATGATAAACAAAGATGAAATAAAACTGAATCATTGTGGGCCCATCTTTTTATTTTTATTTCTTCTGCTTCCAAATACTGGGTTTAGTTGCTTGCCCTGTCCACGATATGGCAACGAAAATATATTCTTAGCTTTTCCTACTTAGCTGTATGATTCTGAGCAAATATCTCATCTCTCTGGGCCTCATTTTTCTCATCTATACAGTGGGAATAACAACACCCATATTATTGGGTTACCATGAAGATTAAACCAAAAGTATTACACATGTAAAGCCCATGACACAGTGTCAGGTACATGGGAAGCACCTGCTTACATGCATAATTATTATTAGTGTGGTCTCAACCCTGGGTTTATTCCACATGGTTCAGTTATGCTATCTTTCTGCAAGATCTGCTGGTTCCTTTAAGCTGCTTTCTCATTCTCCAGCGCTGGCCTAGGAGCATTCTCCTGTTCCCTTCCTGGGCTTCCTGGGTTATAACTGAAGCCAGGAAGGTGCTCTAAGGGGGCCATGTAGAAGCTCCAAGCCCAGAGCTGCAGCCTGGTTGAAAGGAAGGGCCCTGCACAGGAACTGGACCAACTCCTACCACCATGGGGAATGCTCTTGCCACCACCTTCTAAAGTTGGCTGAGGGTATTAACCTCCACAAATAGAAAAAGGCAAGATGTGTGTGCGTGTGTTTACACATGTGTGCAGGGATGGGGCAGATCTCTGTCCAAGTTGACTTGAGCCTAGCTATCTCACTTCTGGGTTATAAAATCTTTATTAATTACTCCTTCTCCCCCAGCCCAATTGCCCTCCTATGTAAGGAGAACCCTGTTGGATGAACTCCATGATGCAAACAGAGAAAGAGCTTGGAGTTGTACAAACAACTGTGTTTTCTCCCTAAATTGGGTCAGAAATGGAATCTTGGAGCAAAGGCTTGGGGCATGCAAGAGGTCCCAAACTACCCATGATCCTATCAAATAAGCTGTGATTCTCCTAGAGGATGGGCTGTGGTCCATTCTTTCTTTTATTCATTCAACAAACATCCAATCCCTTCATGAACCTAAGCTGTGAGAATCCTTAGAAAAATAGAACAAGACCTGGTTCCTGCCTATTGGTGCCCACTGACCAATAAAAGAGCCAGGCATGTAGAAAGGTCATGGAGTCAAATAAATACCATTATGGATGGCACGCACAGGGTTCAAAGCACCGAGAAGGGAGGGGACTGTCTGGAAAGGCTTCAGAGAAGAGAAAGAACTATATCTGGGCCTTGAGGATAGAGAAGCTCGCTAGATAGTGAAAAGAGAGAAAAAACATTCCCCACAGACAGGAGGGCAGGTCTCAGAGCATGAGGAGCTGGAGAGCTATCGGGTGTCAACCCCAAGGGCAGGGAGAAGTTTGGTATGAATAGGTATTAAGACTGGAAAGATGAGCTGGGCCAGGAGAAAAATGGGCCACATGTGGCCTTCATAATGAGTATGGACCAAGAGAGCCAGAGACAGAATCAGATCTGACTCTGCCCAAGGCACAGATTGGTGTGGTCCAAGGTCAGCAGCATCAGCATCATAAGGAGCATGTTGGACATGCAGACACTGGAGTTGGCTCCATAGCACAATGGTAATCCATGCCCTCATGGCAACCTCAGTTCAAATCCTCAGCCCAGTCAGCCTGAAACGCACCAGACACATGCATGAGTGAAGGCCCAAGATTCTACAGATTGGAGGACTAAAGGGGAGGGGAATCATGGCATGGC
This sequence comes from Tupaia belangeri chinensis, assembly GCF_000334495.1. Lineage (NCBI taxonomy): Eukaryota > Metazoa > Chordata > Mammalia > Scandentia > Tupaiidae > Tupaia > Tupaia belangeri. Next base: position 3,313,509 of record NW_006159776.1, on the reverse strand, counting down.
CAGGCCCTATGAATGGGGCTCATATCTCTTTCTCACTCACTCTCTCACACATGAGCATGCATGTCCTCTATCATGAATAAAGAAAACTATGATATTGGGTCAGATATTGAGTCAGGTGGTGGTACAGCAGTAACACAACTGGGCACACATGGGTAAAGTCCTGATCTCCCTGAACACACCAGACATGCCCATGATCCAGTGTGGTTGAGACTCAGGGTGGATCAAAACTTGAAGTCCATGGTAGGTGTCTCTCTCTCTCTCTCTCTCTCAACTATCTATTTCTATCTCTCTCAGAAAAAATAATAACTTTTTTAAAAGAAACACACATCTTCAGACTCCATGCTGAATCTACTAGATTAGGAGCTCTAAGGGTGGTACCCAAAATTTATGCTTTACGAAGCCTTCCAGGTAATTCTGCAGCTAAACAGGGGTTTTGCAAAGCACTAATATGAGCATAATGAGAAACAGCTCCTATTTAAGGAGCACCTTTTTTGCAGCAGGCACCAGGCCGAGTGCTTTATATGCCATATCTTACTTAATCCTCACAACCTTCTGCCATTATCCCCACTTTATAGATGAGGAAACTGAGATCCATTGAGGAAAAGTAACTTGCCTGATTGAGGTCATAAAGCTACCAAAAAGCAGGTCTAGAACTTAAACTCAATAGACTCCCAGGCTCACACACTCAGAGAGAGGCAGTCTGCCATGGAAGCCATTGTAGTTTTTGATGCCAGGGGATGAAAAAGAGTATCAGAGAACTGAGATTTTTCTGGGGGTCAGCAACCAGATCTGTTGACATTGATATGAAGAGGAGAGAGCAAGAATTGACAAAGGAAACTCCAACGCTCCCACATTGAGCAATTGAGGTGTCAGGGGGAGGGGCGCAGGGGGACACCCAGCACCCAACTCAAGACAGCAAGAGAAAACTGGGAGGAGTTGAGGCTTCCTGTTGAGAACTGCAGAACACAAGGAATGGAAGTCCTCACTGGTGTTCCATCAGAGCTGCCATCTCCTATCTATCTCTTGGCAAGCAGCATAACCACAGGTGTATCGGGTAAAGCCAAAGCGTGTACTTGGCTCCAAGTACTGCAGCTTTTGAGTGTTGGGTATTAGGGAACTAAATCACACAAGACATTATGAGAGTGCAGGCAAGGCCTGGGGGCTCAGGTTGGGGGACATAGTTCTCACCACGTGCAGCAGAGAAGAGAACTGAAGTCTCTGGGACCACTCCCATTCCTCCAAGGTTGTACAAACCCAGCCTTGCTGTGACCATTTTCTGGATCCCAGGAAGAAAGCAGGAGAAGAAACACACACACACACACACACACACACACACACACATACACACACCTCTATCCTCCTAGTAAAGAGGTGACAGCCAATTAATAAGGTAGATTCTAAGGCTTCTGAAAAGCCCCAAAGCAAGGAGCCAGGTGCTAAGTTTACCTGCCCTAAAGATGAGAAAATGCTCTTTTGGTTACTATTTGGGTAAAGCTGGACATAAATCAGTCTTTGAAAAGGTATCATGGGTACCTTTCATTGTAAGGGCTCCAGCCCTTCCAAACATGAACTCATTAAACTCAATAAACCCCAGGAGAAAGCACCTGGACAGTAGGCGCTTTCTGTGTCACTGCTCAGATGAGGCCTGGCCTCCAACTTAGACACACACAGGTTGCAGGTAGATCCTAGATCTGGCACAAGACGCTCCTACTCCCTGGCTGTCAGCCCTGTGAGCCAGAAGAGGGTCGGGGGGGGGGGGGGGGCACTTTGGGGGGGGGGGGGGAGACTTTTAGTCTTCTTAATTATCTCATACCCTCAAAAGAAAATGGGCCAGCCAGCCAGTTGGCATGTAGTTAAGGCAGCTGGATTCCCACCTGAACAACTGTGCAGTGAAAATCACACAGTGCGTATGTGCATGCCCGCCCAAAATCCCGAAATGGTAAGTGAAGAAGAAAGGATTGCAGCATGACCAGTTCTCCAAGGGGGTGCTTTCTCACTTTCCCTCTCTCTCTCTTTCTGTCTCTATCTCTCTCTGCCTAGTGCAGCCACACCTCACACCCTAGAAAAAGAAAAACGGAGTATGGAAACAACGGCTGCAGTTATCAGATGGGTGACTAGGAAACATACATTCTGTTCTCTTCTGAAACTGCCAGATGTTTGCAAGGGTTCTCCCCCATTTTCTTGGGGAAGCCTGCCCCTGAGGAATGCTTCTTGTTTATTTCTAGCCCTCCCCACATGTCTACAAATTATTGCAATGTGCAGTTCTAACCTGAAAAGGGAGATGGGGAAGGGGACTGAAAGGAAAAGCTGTAACAAACCCAGCTACAGACACCAGAGTGTCTTCTTGTCCTCTGAGTCTATAAATTGAGTCCCGTTTGGGGTTTCAAAGTAAAAAAAAAAAAAAAAAAAAAAAAAAGATGCCAGGGAACTTTAAAAAGCTCGTGGAAAAGAAATTGAAGTCTGAGTTTATTGTGATGCAAAAAAAAAATCTTGAAATCCATGCACAGGTTTTTGTAAGTATTTTTCCTGAACTGTTTGGAGCCCGGTTATGAAAGTAGAAGTGCCTTAGAGATGGAACGCCTCTGATGTGGCCTTTCTCTTTCGTTTTAATTTAAAAAAAAAAAAAAGAAAGAAAAGAAAAAGAAAAGAAAAGAAGAAAGGGAATAAAGAGATTGAGAGAAAGAGAAGGAGAGAAAAAAGGAAGAGAGCTGACCAGCGGTTGGAGGGCGGTGGGCGAAATCCCGGCTTCCCACCCAGGAGAGCCGCGCAGTTTTCCGCGGCGGCTGCACGAGCTCGGAGCTTTTAAGGGTTTCTAATCCTGGAAGGCTGGCTGACATCACCCCGTTTCTTGTCGGCTGATGTTTCGTACAAGCCTCTCATTTCCTCAGTGTTTTCAGAGCCACCAATTACCGCCACAATCTCGTGTTTATGTTTTCTCTCTCTCTCCCGCCAGGCTGGCCGTGCGCCTGGGCGGCTCTGCCTGCTTCCCTCCGACGCGCGGAGCCCAAAGCGGGTGGGGGGATCTGGATCAGGCATTGAAGAAAAAGGGAGGGGTCCCCTTAATTTTTTTTCATTGACTTCAGCACCATGTGATCAGGAAGTCTGGCCTCCCTCCATTTCCCCTCCCGACTGAAGGGAAATATTGTGTAGCAGCCGCTGCGGCCACCCGTGGGATGGCCCTGGGTGCCCCGAGGGAGGAAAATTTTTGTGGCCCAGCCGCTGCGGCCACCGGTGGGATGGCCTTGGCTGCCTGACGTAGGGAGATAAAAATAACCGGCATATTTAAGGCAGGAGCAGGAATCCCGGCGCTCACACGCGGCCTGGTCGCTTCCCGAGGCCGGCCCTGCGCGCCCCTGCGGGGAGGGCCCGAGCTCGCTGCTGCCGCACGGGGGCCACGGAGTCTGCGCATCTCCGCTCACTCAACCCACCCCATCCCCAGACCCAGACCAGGCCGAGCCTGGCCGAGCCCCGGAGGGGCTGGTCCACAGCAGCCTGGTTGGAGCGCGCTGGGCAGGGACTGGGCTCTGGGTCTGGCCTCCTGGAGATGGGAAGGAAGGATGCTATGGCAGAGGGAGGGTGGGGAGCCTCTGTCACAGGGGAAGGCAAAGGACAAGCTGTCTCTAGCCGGACTCCCTGCTCAGAAGCAGACTGAAATCAAGTGCCCCTTCTCCATCCCCTTTTAGGGTTGAGCCTGCACATGGCAAAGACTTGCAAATATGTGGCAGGACTGGAAACAGACAAGGAGCATTTACCAAGAACAAGCTCACCAGAGAACATGGAGAAAATCCAGGCACAAACCTGGCAGGTCCCAGGAAGAATATAGATTTTCTAGCAACAGTGTTCTGCCACCCTGCTAAAGCTCCTTGAGGTTTCCTACAGCCCCTCCCTGCTGCCACTTCTTCTGACCTATCCAGGGGCCCAGAAAACAGAAAAAAAGAGGAAGTGTCCCTATCCCTTAGATGAGCTCATATATCAGATCTCAGGAGCCAAAACCATTGTGAACTGAACTTTACCCTGTTGGGCTCAGCCCTGTTTCCACGTCCATGCCCCAGTTCAAGCTTTGGTCCTATTCAGGAGATTTTGTTATCCTATTTTGCATAAAGAGAAATTGAGGCTCAAGGAGATGAAGCCACAGACAGTCTGTGCTTTCCCCTACCACCTCAGGGGCCTCCCTTGACTTCACTTGTATTGCCACATAGATTTATCATTCTGGAAACCACCTTCCTTCTGGTCCTCCTACTCCCCCAATAAAATTCATACCAAGCAAAAACAGTGATGGTGAGCTTTCCACTGACCTGTGAAATCACAAGCTTTGCCCTTGCTCTGGGCCACGAAGAAGTTTTTACTTCCAATTAGTAATGGGAAATCTCTGCCTTCTGATGTCTAAAGTAACAAGACACTTCCAAATTTCTGGCAGAGTTTTTCACCTAAAAACCAGATGTGTGGATGAAAAATGAATGGACGCTCGCCTCTAATTTTTTTGGTGTCGCAGAAATGACTAAGAGCTATTTATCTAGGTGGAAGAGGCAAAGAGCCCTCATCGGGGGAGATTTGGAAATGTAACCACCTATGAAGATAGCGATCCCAGGGTCTGGCATGGTTCTGCTGAATCCCCTGCACCCAGCTCAATGCCTGACACTTAAAATTCAACCCAGAATTATCAGCCTGAATAAGGTAAGCCATGGGGAGTGAGGGACAGCATTTAGCTATATCATGATGATGTGGGCTGGCCATGGCTTTAGTGATTGTAGAAGCTTGGTCACCTTTAGTCCAGTGCCACCCTAGGTGGTAGGTATTGTTATTTTTCTAGCCTTGTACCTAGGGAAATGGTAACACAAAGAGTAACTTGACTAAAGTTTCATAGCTAGGGAGTACTAACACCGGGACTTGAACCCAGGCAATCTGACTTCAGAAACCAAGTTCTTAACCATTGAACTAAGCCCAAAGAGGTGCCCCCGTAAGATGTCAGAGAAGGGATCCACTATTTACTATGCACCTACCTCCTTTGACTCAAGTGCCCTGCTTGCTATTGGAGAGATGGATCAGTCGCCACAAGCTCTAGGCTACAAGGAGGTGGGTCGGGCTCCTTAAAGGCAGCCCTAGTTCTCATTCATCTCTGTCTTCCCAATATCAACTCGTGAATTGTCCCCCTGTGAGAAAGGCCTTCTCTGACCACTGCCAACCCCCCCACGCACACACATTTGGCTCTGTACCCACAGTAAATGTAGAAGATGACTACATTAAATCTGTACCTGCCACACGGTATCGGGTCTCCTAATGTACCTGCCCATTCTCCACTAGCTGTGGGCACCCCAAGGACAGAAATGGAGTCTAGGTTAAGAAGGGCTCCAGAACACGGTATCTACTCACTAAACATTGCTGGATGATGAATGAGCTCTACGTAGCAATGCTAGACCTTCGCTAGCCTCCCTAGCCATATAGGCGCCTTCTCATCACCAGTCCTGATTCTCTCTCTCAGTACCCCGTTCTGTTGCCCCATATAATCTGTCATTGTTTGTGATTTAATCTATTGCTTCTCCTCGTCTCATAAACCCATAGGTGCAGAAAGAACCTCTGTTTTTTGCCATAGTATTTCCAACATCTATTTAAGTGCCACACACATTGCGGGCGCTCGATAAGCACTTGTAAAATAAATGAGTGAATAAATGAACTAATGAATGAATGACTACTCATTGGAACAAGCCAGCCTTTCTATTTACAATAAATTTATTCCAAAGTCAGTCATAACTGAGCAAAACCACTTGAAATAATGTCATTACCCAGATTGTATTCATAAAGTAAGTGCTTTTTATTTGGTGATCACTTCAATTCTAAGTCTCATCCATATTGATGATAAAAAGGACTTAAAAGGGGGGTTATTGAATGAGGCCCTTCTTCTCATACAATGTGGGCTCCAGTGACCACTATAGTTAGAACTACACACAGACTCCTTTATGCCCCTCTGTTTTCGTTAGCTCGGGTAACTTGCCAAAGAGTGATCCTTTTGGGCTGAAATTTTCCATGCTGGGTCTTGGCAAAAGGTGAATTTTGGGGAAAAGTTTGAATAAAATCCCTTCAGCCATTTTTTTAGTTTGATGAGGATGAAAAAAAAAAATACATTTTTTTCCTTGCTTTTAATTGAAGACATTTTTAGGACACAGGAAACGCCAATCTAGTTGAACTTTGAAAATTTGAAACTTAAATCTAATCTCATCTAAGGAAATCATGGAGATCATTTGGGACTCAAAAGTTTTTTTTTTAATTGAAAAAAAGAAGAAAATAACTAAGAAGTCATTGAAAAATCGTGTTGCAGCCTTTGCAATCATGATGTTTCTTTCCCCACTTGGGCTCCATGAGTCTTTCTGTGATTCTAGCAAACTACAAAAACTCAGAGCTGCTTAGAAAAGATTAGAACACTTGGGTTTCAGCTCCTATACCATGACAGATGATATAATTTTCCTCTTTCTTTAGTGTCAGGAATCTTCCTTTACTATCATACCAGGAATTTATGATTTAAACCATAGCCTCAGACCATAACCAAGCTGAGGTTCCTGGAAATAAAAGGACCACTCCTTCAAAGCCAATATATGACTTGTTTTCAAAAGCTTTCTCAGACAAATGCTAACCAAAATATTTTATCTTACATTGGATTTTCTCAATACTCTTGTCAGTAACAGATTCTTGTTTTCTTATTCACTGGAAACTACCTTCCTTAGACTACTTATTTTTAGTTCCTGCCACAGAATTATTTTCAAAAAAGTCATGTTTGGTGGGACAAGCAGTTGGCTTAATGGCTATGTCACTGACCGTGTTTCTAGTCCCAGACCCAGTGGCTTAAACTCATGCCGGGCTCGTGTGCATGTGTACCCACGATTCCCGAAAGGAGAATGGAGGAGAAGAGATTGCGGTGTGATCATTCCCCCTGAGGGATGATTTCTTGCTTTCTGTCTGTCTCTCTCTTTCTGGTGAGCGCACACACCCTATAGCAAAAAACTCTCAAAAAACAAAAAGTTGTGCTTGGCTAGATAGTCAGAAAGACCTAGGTTTGACTCCTTTTTCTGACACTTACCAGCCTAACACTATAAGGGGCCTAGAAGTCAGTTTGTTCACTTGTAGAATGGAAATAATACCACTGATTCAATGGTTCTTGTGAGTATTAATGTAGGCCAAGTGCCCCTCCTCCATAGTGCCTGGTACAAAGTAAATACCCAATAAATGGTAATGTCCTTTGCCCCTCTTCTGAAAGCTATTTATACATGTTTATCCTGTCTTTGTATTACCTAGTTAAGAACTCATGTCTTCAAATCCTTATTTCCTGTTTGTGTCTAATCCAATCCAAAGTACACGGTAGAGACACACAGAGCACAATCTAGATTTTTTTGGCCACGCATTTCTCTTGATGCAGTGTATTTCAGCGATACTAGCAAATGTCTTCTCTTTAACTGTTTACTTGTCCTTCTCTCCTACTAACAGGGTCTTTATCACCTTTATAAATCCAGGATATAGTTCGGCAAATGAATAAATGGATGAACGAATGAATCAGTCAAGGCCTCTTGTTTTGCTACAGGATTCAAGGGCTGAATCCTGTCTTCAATTTTCAAGCAGGTTTCATTTTAACGCAGGCATTGTCTGAGAGCCAGGACCTGTTGGGAATGCTGACTTACCTTGATGGTGGTATATTCAACATCTACCACATCTCAAATGATCTTATTTTCATGCAATTTTATTTAGCAATAAGCATTAGGGAACCTCCAGTTGTAGTCCTTTGTTGGGTGGAGCAAAATCTGCTCCTATTCAAATTTCCCACTACAGATATACCACTGCTCCTAAAGAGAAAACACTAGGATTCAAAATTGAAAGAGGGAAAAAACAAAGAGCAAGTGAGAAATGAAAAAAGAGGAAAGGGAAGGGAGGTGCTTCAGGACACCTCCATCCACCTTGAATAATGCCTGTCTCACTTGTTTTCCTTCTGTAAGGATGACCATCCTGCTTGTCTCCTCTCTAGTAGTTAAATTTAAATTTAAAGAAAAAAATAGATGCTTTGAGTTCCAACTATTTTTTTCACACATCTTAAATCATTTCATCCTCATCTCATTTTACAGATGAGAAACAAGTGGAGAGAGGTTAAGAAATTTGCCTTCAGTGACCCACCTAGACGATGCCACTGCATTTTAAGAGCACTTTCATTTCACAGTTCTCCAGTCTTCCTCATTATCTCACAACAGCCACACCATACATGTGTTGTGTTCACACATGTGCATGCACACACACATGCGCACACGCATACTTACATTTAATTATGGTTTGCAGAAAAATTCAAGACTGGAAGAAGCATGTCTATTGAAACAAAGAGGGTGTGAGTGTCATTACAAGAAGGCAAAACCCCCACATGACGGATTAACTCAGGAAAAAGAGAATGCATGATCAAGAAAGAAGGTACAGAAAGTTTCAACTCCATTTGGTAAAGTTTTATCTCTTAAGCTGGTTGGCATTTATATGGATGTTTGTATGCTGGGCTTTATAAGTGTTTGTTTCTCCTAAATATGTCATGATACTTTTTTTTTTAATGTAGCAGCATAGCCTGATTCTTACTCCCATCTCTTGTCATTCACACACACATACTTAAACATACACATTCATACACACAGGCACACTCAGCACACACTTAATCACTAACAAGCTCACCCAAGCACTGACACACACACTCACACCTTTACTTGTACACAGCGAGCCATGAGAACCCACACTTTCACTCGTGTTGACAAGAACATGCTTGTGCACGCACATACGTGCATGTGCACTCACATATATACACTACCTGTAAGCCTCCAGCTGTGACCAACCCACCTCCCCTTTGTGAAGGGCAATAGAGTCAGATACAGGGACCTTGAAACCTGGCAGGCTGAGATGACAACAGCTGAGTGATGAGACCACCTGGAAGTGGGCAGAGCGAGGGTGCAGGGGGCCTGCTCTCAGGAGCTGGCACAGACAGATGCCACCAATGGCCAGTCCCAAGAGGACCCGTGTGTGGCCCCAGACCCAAACAGATGTTCTCCCACCACAGGCTCATCTGGGAAGGGATAGAGTAAAGGAGCAGAGGGAACATTGGTCTTTCACAGTTCGGGGTGGGAAGCAGTAACTTGTGTGGGAAACAACCTCCTTGGAAACCATAGCAACACCCATTTGGCGGCTCTGCATTGGACCCCGACCAGACGTTTATTAAGCAGCCTCATAAGCTGTGGTCTCCAGAAGAACAATACCAAACTGATCAAATGTTAATAGCTTCAATCTGTTCCTCCTCACAGAGCTCCCACCCCATCCCCCTCTCTCCACCGACGTTGTCTTCCTGCTTCACAGTCTCAGCAGAAAACTGCCTCTGCTGCCCTCCCAGAGCCCAGGTTCAAGGCCAGGACCATGAGGTAGGCACAGATGGCTCTGAGTACAGGAATGGAAGGATGGTCAAGCCAGGGGACCCTCGGCCATTCTTAGACTAGACTCTCTGAGTTGAAAAGTCTCCGTGTTATCTGATTGAACAGTTTTCAATCTGGCTGCAATTAAAAATTACCTGATGAATGTTTTTTAAAATGCCAAATACCAATGTCTGGGTTCTACCCTAGTCTAACTAAATCTGAATTTCTAGGAGGTGAGGCCCAATCACCTGTATTTGTTAAATCTCCCCCAGAGAAGTCTTATATGGGCCAGAGTTAAGAACCATTGAATATGGGGGTCAGCAGGTGGCGTGGTGGTTAAGGATGCTGGACTTCCACATGGACGACTGTGGTTCGAGTCCCAGACCTAGCAGCTTGCTTTCTCACTTTCTTTCTCTCTCTCTTTCTCTCTCTCTGTCCCTCTCTGATCAAAAAAATTTAATAAATAAAGTTAAATAAAATAATTCTTTGAGAAGAAATAAATAAAGTTAAATAAAATAATTATTTGAGAAGAAAAAAAAAGAACCATTGGATAATTCCACATTCTCCTCCTTCTCCCCCTCATCCCATAGAAGTGTGGAGGGGGAGCCCAGAGAGGGACAAGGACTTGCTCAAAGTCACAGCACTGGTGAAGTACCATGATGAACATGGAATCCAGTCATCTGAATCCCTGCCCAGAGCTGTTCATGTTCTTGGGCTAGAATGCTCCATCTAAGTGTTCAGAATGTTCCTCTCTCCTTGACTCATCATTAGTCTTGAGTTTTTCTACCACTAGCTAGAGATAGGGGGTCGGGGATAAAATGGATCTAAGGAGGGGTAAAGGAAATGTACTTTAACAAAAGTATGGAGCCCAAACATGCAAAAAAATCATGATAACCACACTAAATTCCAATGTTTTTCTTGGTTAAGACAGGATTTATCATGGTTAACCATGTGACTCTTTACCCAGACACCCAAATCCTCAAGCACAAAACTGAAGAGACTTTGTCATCTCTTTCAGCCTCATCACTGTCAATATGCAGTCAATCTCCAAGCTGTGAAGAGTCCGCATCATAAGGTCCCAAGAGAATGTGTAATGGTGGATAATGTAATCTAGTCTGGCAAATGTCAAGAATGACTTCTTCCAAGTCAAGGGTAGAATATTCAATCTGCTATCTGGAGGATGAAAGAGAGTTAAGGAACTGGGGACAAAGAATGTTCTAGATACAGGAAACAATGGTATAGTGAAGTGAGGAGAGAAGGGTACAAGATGAGACAGGGGTCAGATCATGTAAGGCCTCTAGGAGAGATTGTTGTTTAGCCTTTGGATTTTAATAAACCAATCATTCCAATGTTCCTGGGACTGAGACTTACAGGTGGGATGCAGGACTTACAGGTGATGATGTGGAGGGATGATGGAGAGGGTGGACCAATGATGGACCCAGATTTCAGATCTGCACTGCTGAGTGGGTGATGGTGCCACTCCTTGAAGGATGTCAAAACTGGGGTTTGGAGAGTGAGATACATGGATTGGCATGATAGGTGGTCTCTATTTCCCACACGCTCAGTGGTTGAGGTTAAAAAATGAGGGCAATATCCAAGGGAAGATATTAGCTAAGATCTTGGTTCTTCTAGTCTGAGGGTAAAGGTCTTTGCAGAAAGATAAAGGTTTAGGAGCTATCAGCATAGAGATAGTGATTGCATTAGAGGAGTGCAGTAGGCAATCTAGAGATAAAGTGAAAATAAATAAAAAAAAAATAAAAGAAGTTCACAGGGGGACCTATAGCTGAGCCTGAGGTATTCCAGTGTTTACAGATCTTGGAACCAAGGGTGTAAACCAATAACAGAGTCTGAGAAAGAGCAGCCAAAGCTGTGGGAGGAAGGCCATGACTCTGTGGTGTCTCAAATCATGAGAAGCAAGAGTATCTAGTAGGATAGAAAGGTCCACTATGACCAATGCTGCTGGAAAATCTAATCAAATCACTAGGAAATGCCTGCTGACTTAAGAATGTGAAGGTCACGGTGACCTTGTGAAGTAATGAGGGTGGAGGTAGATTAAGGAGAGAGGGGTGAAGGGGGAATGGAGACGGTGTGTGCATAGCACAAAAAATTTATCTAGGAATTTGGCTGAGATGAAATGGATGGCATAGGAGGTTAGAGAGGCATGAGGTATGAGGGAGGTTTGCTCTTAAATGGGGGACCTGAGCTCTGTTGAGGGAGCTCCAATTAAAACGAAGACTGCAGAGCCAGCAGGTGCAATGGTGACTGGATCCCACAAGGCCAACTGTGTAGTTTGTGTCCTGGACTCAGCAGCTTGAAAAACATGCCAGGTGTGTGTGCATTCATGCCTAAAATCCCAAAAGGAAAAATGGAAAAGGGATTGTGGCATGACCACTCCCCATGGGGAGTTCTCTCTCTCTCTCTCTCTCTCTCTCTCTCTCTCTCTCTTTCTCCAGTGAGGCATATGCCCTCCAGCAAATAAAAGAGAGAGAGCAAGAGAGAAGAGTGCAATAATTACAGAAACAAAGACTGACACCACTGTCCCCAACACAGTGTTCACTGCAGTCTCTCTGCTCTGCCCTGCTAATCACTCCATGCATTCTTTGCTTGGTTGGCACTTTCCTTTGTCTATGATAACTCTTATTGGGATCACAGGACAACCCTGGAAAGCCTTCCATCCCCTATAATAATGCAGCCCAACACATACCTTTGCCACAGCTCCCAATCTGACTGGTTTTCATATCACTCCCACTAAATGGTAAGTTCTTCAAAGGCAAAAAACTTATTTCAAACTCACAGCATAGACTGACTGGCTCAGAGTACATGCTCAGGAACATTTGTGAAATGACTGAATAAATGAAGGCACTAATGAATAATGATGAACTAGATGATACATATGAACAACTGTGAGGACAGCCTGGATTGGCACAATGGGTGATCTCTGTCCCCCAAAAGATGGGCCTTCAAAGAATTTGATTCCTGTGATTCCCCAAAGCAGGAGGAGGATGGGAGGCAGGGTGGGGTGGATGCCTCACTGAGTGCACATTCCTCTCTTCCATTGTTTCTGATGGCTGCACATGGAAAGTACAACATCCACGCAGGCCATGTGTTTCCCGCCTGCTCCCCTCCCTCAGCAGGGAGGGAGCAGATGGGCGTAATTTATGCCCACACCCTTCCCTTACAGCCCAGGCACTGGGGAGAGGGGCAGAGACCCACCCAAGTTCCACAAACTTCCCTCAGCATCTAGGCAAGAGAGCCACAGCAGGGGCCAGCTCGGTTGAGAGCAGGAGAGGACAGGCAGAGGGGAAGAAGAGAACTGCCATGTGGGAGTGACTGTTTTTTTTTCCCATGTGCCAGCTGGGCACACATATTATGTCAGCACAATTCTGCAAGGAAGAGCCCCTTGCACCTGCTTCAAAGACCAGGACACTGAGGCTCAGAGAGGTGAAAGAACTGCTCCAAGGTCACCCAGCTAGTAAGTTCGTGAGAGTCAGGATTCTAATCTACATTTACCTGGCTCCAAAATCTGTGTCCTGGGACCAGCGGATGGTGTATCGGTTACATCACTGGACTCCCACGTAGTCAACTGTGATTCAAGTCCTGGACCCAGTGACTTAAAACTCATGCTGGGTGTGTGTGCCCAAAATCTCAAGAGGAGAATGGAGGAGAAGGGATTGTGGCAGGGCCATCTCCCTTGAGGGGGGGGGTGATTTCTCACTTTCACTCTCTGTCTCTCTGGCAAGTGCACATGCCCTATAGCAAAAATCTTGTTGAAAAAAGGGGGGAGGGGTTGGCAGAAGGCATGGTGGTTATGGGCACTGGACTCCCACATGGACAACTGCAGTTTGAGTCCCAGACCTGGTGGCTTGCTTTTTCACTTTCCCTCTCTCTCTTTCTCACTCTGTCCCTCTCTGGTCATTTTTTTTAAATAAATAAAGTAATAAAGTAATTCTTACAAAAAAAAAAATGTCCTCTCCACCAGACTAGGAGGAAATCACATCCTCAAGTTCCCTCCTCCTTATATGTCATCTAGGGTGACAAGCAGAAGGAACCTTGAGACGAAGGGAGCTAGACACAAACAGCGAGACTGTCGAAAACAGTCATAGATGAGCTGGAGAAGACAGTGAATGTGAAGAGGTACATTGGAAAGGGTAGGTGGCTGGGTCCTGTCAAGGTTAGTGTCCTGTTGACCAGCCCTCTGTAGGTGCCTGTCCTTCAGCCAACCCTCAAGTCTGGAAGATGGGCTAAAGGTGATGTTCTGAGGAATGCTGAGCTGAATCACCAAAGCATGCTTCCTGAGCCACCTCTTGCCTCTCCCTTCAACAACTGAGGTGACAGGCACAGAGGCCATGTGTTCGGGAATCAGAAGAATGTGGATTTAAAACCCAGATCCTCTACATGCTACATGTCTGCCTGTGGGCAGGACACTTTATCTTCCTGAACTCCAGTTTATAATCCATATAACGGGATTGTGAGAAGGAGCCGGTTGAATCTTATTTTGCCCATTGGACCTAACCCGTATTGTTTCAGTTTGCTTTCTTTTTGCTCTATGAGATCAGTTGTTACTTGTAAATATCAAAGACTGCACCTAAAAGTCCAGACTCCAGCTTCTCTGAAGAATCAGAAACCTGCAACATGGCCCTGAACTGACCCAAGGCTGCAATTTAGAGCGTGTAGAAAAGCTTCAATTTGGCCCTCTCCCATCACTGCCTCCATGCCTCGTTAACATCACTTGCCTTAGGGAGGTGGCACTTGCTGCCCCTCCTTTATAAACTATTTTGACCATAGCCCTGAAACTAAGCCCCTTGAGAGCAATGACCCCCACCGGTACCAGTACATCAGCATCTCCCCAGAGCCTAGCACAAGGCTGGCACTGAGAAGATACTCAGCTATTCTTGTATTTGACAAGTAGATATGGGGATCCCTCTCTGTTCAGGCAGCTGGAGATGGGACAATGAACAAGCCAGATAGATATGCTCACAACCCAAAAGTCCATGAGACCAGTTCTATTATTATCTCCTGTGTACAGATGGCATAGAGAAACTGAGGCACAGAGAAGGCAAGGAACTTCCATGAGTCAAAGCAAAAACAGAAGCAGAAAGGGACCACCGTATGGCATAACCGTTATATCATGGGACTTTCAGGTAGTCGACCGCAGTTCAAGTTCTGGACCCAGCGGCTTAAAACTCACACCAGGCATGGGTGTGTGTGTGTACCTAAAATCCCAAGAGGAGAATGGAGGAGAAGGGATTGTGACATGGCCATAGGGGATGATTTCTCTTTGTATCTCTCTGTCTCTCTCTGTCTCTCCAATGAGTACACACGCTCTATAGAAAAAAAAAAAAACTCTCTTAAAAAAAAAAAAAAAAGATGAGGGACCAGCAGTTCGCATAATGGCTATGTCGCTGGACTCCCACGTAGTTGACCACGGTTCAAGTCCTGGACCCGGTGGCTTGAACTCACGCTGGGCGCGTGTGTGTGTGTGCCCAAGATCCCGAGAGGAGAATGGAGGAGAAGGGATTGCGGTGTGGCCATCCCCCCTGGAGGGTGATTTCTCGCTTTCTATCTCTCTGTCGTTCTGGCGAGCGCACACACCCTATAGCAAAAACCTCTCAAAAAAAAGAAGAAGAAAAAGAAGCAGCAGAAGTAGGCCCAGTCGTGGTGTGCAGGTGGTAAGGGTGCTTGCTGTGTAATGCTGGACACCATATGGCAAGGCTGCAGGTGTGTGTCTGGGGTCTGCCTGAGTGTACTGGGTGTGCCTGCCCACACCAGTTACAGAACTTGGGGGAGGATCATGGCACGAAGACTCTGTTGAGGGTTTCCTTCTCTCTCTCCCTCTCTTTCTCTCTTGGGAAATGAATAAACTTTAAAATCAACTAAGGAAAAATAGAGAGAGAGAAAAGGAGAATCAGAAGAAGAACTCAAATGCACCGTTTAGCTCCAGAGCAATCCATGCTCTGAGCAGAGGGTCTGCAGCCTACAGCCTGTGGGTCAAGTCTTGCTCACCACCTGCTTTTATAAATACAACTTTATTGGAGTACAGCCGTGTGTTTACATTATCTGGGGCTCCTTTCACTTAGTAATGGCAGAGCTGAGGGGTCACAACAGAGATGCAGTCATAGAAGAGCTGGAGAAGATAGTGCTCAAATGTGAAGAGGTACACTGCAAAGGGTGAGGTGCTGGGTTCCGTCAAGGTAAGGGTCTCATTGCTCAGCCCTCTGTAGGTGGCTGTCTGACCACTCTGAAGCCTGAAATGTTTACTCTCTAGCCCTTTCAGAAAACATTTGCTGACCCTGCTCTGAGCCACTGTTCTAAGCAAACTGCTTTTAGGAGAGGAGAATGCTTTCATAAAGTTTACACTTGGAAAGGGGTAGAATTTGTTGAAGTATATTTTGATTTAAGTATAATATACTTATATTCGGTCATGCCTTTAGGAAAGCCTTTGAAAAAAAAGAGCAGAAAGCTGAGATCTGAATGACAAAAAGCCAGTCACATAGGGAGAGGGGGAAGAACCTTCCAGGCAGGGGCTAGCTGGGGCAAAGGCTCTAGGATATGAGTAAGCCTGGGGCTCCAGGAACAAAAGGGAAATCAACACGCTGGGAGTCTGGTAGGCAAGGAGGGCGGTGCTGGGGTAGGAAAGGATCTGCCGTGAAGGACTTCCTGCAAACGTGTGAACGGATGAGCTGACAGGGCCCGGAGGAGACCTGAAGCCCCTGCTCCAACAATTGTTGGCCTTCTGGATCCAGATCGTTGCTTTAAGCTGACAGAACCTCCTCTCCCTGGACTGTGAAATGAGTTCTCACGCTGAGACACCCTTCTGGGACTGGCATGGGTGAGAGGTAATAAAATATATGACAGAAAAACCCTTTGCAATCACGTAGGGCAGCCCCTGGTCTTACAAGGGCCCCTGATGTGTACACTGAAGTACTCTGGGAGGTTCAGGACCCCTCCACAGAGCAGGAGGCCCTGTAAGCCTGCCTCATCCTGGCTCTGTCAGCGAAGCCTGACAGTGATTCACAGTGCAGCCTCATGGGTGCCCCTCAGTCTGGGGGTGCCCCACCCCATTCACACTGCCCTTGGCTAATGGGAAATGTGGGCCCAGAGAAAAGGTGGCAGGTGGAGGAGGTGCTACGGGCCTGGGATAAAAGACCAGAGAACTTCGCTATAAGGAGTAATTAAGTCTCCTGGGAAAATAAGCCAAAGGCTAGCAAGCTGAACTGACAGTGCGGGTGTGTCTGTGTGTGTGTACGCACACATGTACACATGTGTATATATACATGGAGACACTGGGTGGCAGAGGCCAAGGGTGTCTGGGTAATAAGCAGCCATAGGAAATCAAGTTTTCTAACTGTCATTTATCCAACACCTAGGTTTTTGCTGCCTTGGGCAATGCCAAGCACCTGTTTCCATGACAAGATAATAAAGAAATGATGCACGATGAAAGCTTTGGAGTCCAGCAAGCTAGGGTTGGTGTCCTAGCTGCATGACTTATTAGTGGTGTCACTCTGGAAAATCACATTCCCACTCGGAGTCTTCATCGGCTTACCTGCCCATGGAGACAACTCGTTTTGAGGGCTAAGTGGAATTGATGTTAATTATGTGAAGCACTTAGCAAAGTGCGATCACACAGTAGCTTTCCAAAATATTCACTTTCCTCTCTTGGATTCCCTGGGCTCAGTTGGGTCCCCAGCACAGCTAGACTACTTCAGATTCTAGCTGGTACAAGAGAGACAGGTTGTCTGAAGTCCTGGGTGTCACATGCATTTGGGATGTTCTGGCTGTTCAGAGCACACAGAAAGTCCTGGGAAAACCCCGGGTAACAACTGAGCCTGTGACTTCACTCTCTTGCTCAATCATTAATTCACTCAACAAAAATTGATGGGCGATCTGCTTTGTACTGAACCCTACGGGAATGCAAGAAGTTCAGAGAAGAATAAGTGAAGAGGTACTGGGAAGACCCCAGATCACGTTGGAGAAGAATGAACAGCCTGAAGCAAGCACACAAAGAAATACTGAACCGGCACACAGAGAAATGGCCAACTTCTTCTGTACTTTGGCAAAACGTAACTGATACACAGGTAAAGCTGTCCTTCCTGCTAGTAAGAAAACATCACCTCAGAGGGTAGGTCACGTGAACCACTCGGGTTTTCTATTCCAGACAGATCTGGAATCAAATTCTAGCTCCTCCAATGTCAAATTCTGTGACTTTGGACAAACCATGCCCTTCTCTATGTCTGCAGTTGCTTAAAGCTAAATTGGGATGATATCTACCCCTTGTGGCCCAGAAGTCTGAAAAAATAAAACAGAGGAAAGAGAAGCTCACATCTGTGGTACCGACTCTAATTTCCCTCCAATATCGGTTCTCCCCGTTTCTCTTGGTACTGGCATGCCCCTGATATTAGCTGAGAACATGACCACCCAAAACAAATTATAGCTTTCCCTGCTGCTATGTTTAGTCAAATGACTAAGTTGTGACCAGTGGGATATCACTGGAAAAGCTGGATACAACTTCCCAGAAGTGTGTTCTCTATCTCGACATTTCCTTTTTCCTACTTTCTGGATTGCAGACACAATGGCTGGAGCTCTAGCAGGTATCTTGAACCATGAGGCAACCTTGAGAACAGCAACAAGCAGAAAGATCCTGGGTCCTTGACACTGTGTCACTTGCCAACTCTGGACTGGACTGCCTCTGACTTTTTACATGGAAAAATCATAAAAATAAAAGATGCCCAATCTCGTGTTAATGTTATACTCACTAAAGGTTTGGAGGAGGGGATGTTATTTCAACTTATTAATATCAACACAACACATTCAGGGGATGAGCCCTCTGTTCTCAGGACATAAGGACCCTCTGTGGTGACACTGCTTCCCAAGGCATGGTCTCCATTTCCTCCTAACTGAGGGCCTTCTGCCTTGGCGCTGGCTTGCCTCTCATACCCCCAGCTCCTTCTATGGTTTCCAGTTCTCGCTCAGTGAGGTCATAGGCCCTGTCGGATGCTCCTAGAGCTCAGTCCATTCATAGACAACAATGACTCAGCCACAGAGGTCAGGTGGCTGGAAGGTGAGAAATACAGGTACACCTTTATAAATGCACAAAGATGAGAATGTTTCCAAAAGCAGGGCCCAGATCTGTGTTCAGACCAAGTCCAGCTGGGTGATTCAACAGCACAGCCGAGAAAGAAACTCAGGAATGTATTTGTCCAGCATATACCCACACACAGAATGCCCCTCCAGCCAGGGCACAGCCCTGCAGGCTGAAGGTTTTTTTCTGTCAACAACCAAATGTGAATGCACATGTTCACACAAAGCAACACACAATACAGTTCATCCAAGTGTAGAAAACGGCAGCAGATAAATAGGAAAGGAATTGGGAATTCAGCCCGGGGCTGCCAATTGAACACAAAAGAATTCATTCTCACCCTCTCTGTCCTAAGAGACCAGCCTTCCCTCCAAATTCCCTCACTTTAAAACATAAGTATTTGGGGGCTAGCAAGTGGCATGGTGATTGAAGGCACTGGACTCCCACATGGCTGACCACAGTCCTGGATCTGGTGGCTTGCTTTCTCACTTTCCCTCTCTCTCTCTGTGTCTCTCTATGATCAAACTGGAAAAATAATACTCATTTTCCCTCTCTCTCTCTGTGTCTCTTTATGATCAAACTGGAAAAATAATGATAATAAATAAAGGTAAATACAATGATTTTTTTTTTTTTTTGGAGAGGTTTTCGCTACAGGGCGCATGCGCTCACCAGACAGAGAGAGACATAGAGACAGAAAGCGAGAAATCACCCCCAGAGGGGATGGTCACGCCGCAATCCCTTCTCCTCCATTCTCCTCTTGGGATCTTGGGCATGCACGCACAAGCGCCCGGCATGAGTTTTAAGCCACCGGGTCCAGGACGCGAACCGCAGTGGACTATGTGGGAATCCAGCGACATAGCCATTACGCTAACTGCTGGTTCCCTACAATGATTATTTTTTTAAAAAATTCAAAAACACGAGTATTTCTAACAATGAAATCACAGAGATTAACAAATGGACTTGAATTTTCAGAAACTACCCACAGGTAGGAAGGGGTCAGCAGTACCAGGAAGACAACTAGCACGTCCCTGCGCAGTAGTCACGGGCTTGAGTTCCAGATGTAAGGCCCTCCACCCCCTAAGCCTCATCTGTGAAATGGTATTGTGATCATCGTTAGCTCATCTGAGATGGGATCCAGACTCAGGTACCACAGGGGCAGCTACGCTGTGTGGCCTTGGGGAATTTGCTATAATTTTCTGGAAAATGGAACCATACACTACCACCTTCATCTGGTACTAGGAGGACAAAGTGCTCTCTACCTATGGAAAAAGGGAGAAGGATCAGCAGAGGCACAGGGAAGGGGGAAAGAGATAAGAAGCTCTCACCTGGCGTAATCCCAGTAGGCCTGCCATCCCTGTTGGCTATGAGAATCTTGGCTATTCGTGCCTCTTTTTTTTTTTTTTTTGTCTTTATTTTATTGTAGTCAGATACAATATGCAAGTGCCTTTCCTCCTCTGGACCTCAGTCTCCCCGTTTAAAGGGCGAAGGGGTTGGCCTGGATAGAGTGTGCTGCTTTGCCTCTATTCAGAAGAAGCCAACTGTAACATTCAACTAGAGGATTTCCTGTACTTTCTCTCGAGGGTGACGTTGCAGCTTCATTTTATATTTGCAGGGCATATAAAGATCAATCATCTCAGAGCAATATGCAGGTAATCATTTTACCAGAAAATAAAAGGAGGGGTGGACAGAGCTCTCGGGACCCTGCCAGGCCAGGCCAGGCATGGAGTGAACTGGTCAGAGTATGTAGAGGCCTCATTCCAGCCTTGCTCACCCCAGGGCAGCCAACCCAATAGGCCTGCTATATCCAGAAGTCTCTCAAGTCCATTTTATAACTCGTTTTTGACAAATGAGGCCTTTAAAACATGTTTCCTCATTGTGCAGAGGGTGAAGTTCAGTTCAAACTTTTGTCAACAGAAGAAACTGGGTAAATTCAGCTGCCTAAGAGACCATCATAAACGCTCACACTTGGGGCCCCAGAAAGGGGTGCTTCTTTGACACCCTATCAGTAACTGCTAAGAATAATGATGCAGTACAAAAAATAAGAACCTAGTGTCCTGACACTTCCTGGCATATATCTTTGAAACCTCTATCTTTGACATTGTAAACCTAGTATGATTGTCCTAGTCTTCTGAAAGAAACACTATATTCTCATCTAAAGCCACACAGCTAGATGGAGCTAAGCCAGTATTCAGATTCAGCTCATCTGGTTCCAAAGCCTTTATAGTTCCTGTTCTACCAGCCATCTGCCAAAGAGGGTGATCATGGTAGTGGATTCCTGAACAGACTGGCTTTCTGTTTTTTGTTTTTGTTGTTGTTGTTGTTCATTGTTTGTTTGCTTTTCCAGAGAGTACACACATTTGCCAGAGAGACAGAGAGAGAAAAATGGGGACATTTCTGACAATGAGGACATGGTCACACCACAATCTCTTCTCCAATTCTCCATCTTGTCAGGATTTGGGGGATGCTCATACATATACCCAGTGTGTTTTTTCAAACCACCAGGGCCAGGATTCAAACCACAATCAACCATGTGGGATCTGACTCCCTTAACCTTTAGGCACAGGGTCAACCCTAGGGAAGAGTTTTTGAGAGCAAATGACCACACTTTTTCTCACACCCCCAAAAGAAGATCAGCCTTCCATTTAGCCTTATTGTGGGACTGTTCGTGGTTTGAGAAGCTAAGTTGGAGTCAAATTTTCCATTCATGAGGGCAGGGAAGCTGTAGGCCTTGATGGAAGGAAACTTACCTTGCAGCAATTGGGCACCAGATTTTAAAGCCTTGGTGTGAAGATTCTCAGGGACAGAGCAAGTGAAAAACATCCTCTCAATGACTCCTGAACACAACCACCCACAACTAGAGTTACAACCACCTACTCATTAAGCAAAGGTCAAAGGGGAAGTCAAACTCTGAGGGAAGAAGGGTGACAGGCAGGTCAAGGGAAAACTCATCTCCTCATAACCTCCTAGAGAGAGATTTCTTGAACTCATCTGACTGGGTCAATGCCAGTCTTGGAGAGTGAAAGTCAGGACACAGAGGCCATTCAAGAACTGGCCTGACCCCTGGGGCAGTCTTGTCCTGCCTACTTCTCACCACCTGCCCACGGCCAGTGGTTGGCCACACAGAAAGGCTAAGCACCTCCTCACTGCTCAGGCCTCCTCATTACCATACTGTACAGGCTCTTTCCTGCATTTGCCATGTCTGCTCCACCCCTGATAAACATCTGCTCATCCCTGGGGGCCAGTCCAACTGTCACGTTTTCAGAGAGGCCTTTCCGTTTCCCCTGGTCCCTCCATCTGTCCAGTGCTATGTCTTTAGGTAAACTCCTTAGCCATTTAGTGGCTGTGTTCCCACCTTGGTAAGCCAGTTATAGGCTGAGTATCTCTTATCTGAAATACCTGAGACAGAAGTATAACAAATTTTGTATTCTTTTCTGATTTTTGGAATACTTTCACATACATAATGAAGACTCTTGGAGATAGGACCCAAGTCTGAAAACAAAATTCGTTTGTTTCATATACCCCTTACACACATAGCCTAAAGGTAATTTTATGTAATAGTTTTGTATTTCATCATTTTTGTTTGTTTTAATTTTCCAAAGGGCATATGCATTTGCCAGAAAAAGAAAGAGAGAGAGGGTAAGAAAGAGAAGGCACTTCCCATGGGACATGGTCATGCTCTGATCCTTTCTCCTTTGTTTTGCCATCCTGTTCTGATTTGTGATACACAAGCACACATGCCTCATGTATTTTTCAAGCTACTAAGGTTGGCATTCGAACTGAGGTCAGCCATGTGAGATCTGACTCCCTTACCCAATAGACTATAGGGACAGCCCTGTTTGTTTTTAAACTGTATTTATTTATGAGAGAGAGGGGGGAGGAGGAAAGAAGAGATTGATTTTTAACAGGGTCTAGCCACGTCAGGATCCTCCCACCCTAGCCTCCCAGCCAACTAAGAATACAAGTGCACACTACCACTTCTGGTCTGTTTAGTTTGGGCCAGCCATCAAACCTGGCCTCCCACTTGGTCCCAGCCCCTGAGTAGCAGCATCTTAGCAGCATACACACATAGCCAAGCCGGTATTGCAACATTCTGACTGCAACCCAACACATGAGGCCAGGTGTGAAATTTTCTACTTGTGACATCATGCTGACATTCAGAAAGTTTAGATTTTGGAGCATTTGGGGTTTAGGATTTTCAGATTAGGGATGCTCGACCTACAATAATAATAATAATAATACTTTCCTCATAAGGTTGATGTAAGGATTCTATGGGATAAAAGTGGTAATTACACAGGGCATGGCTAGACTCAGTGCTTGATATATTTAACCATTGTCATCATTCTTATATAACTTGAATTCTAAGGACCTGGGAGAGAATTTGCTAGCAAGAAGATACCTACATGGCTCAGTCATTGACTTTGAAGAGGGCTCCTCTCTTCATTTGGGTCTAGGCTAAAGCTTTCAGGCTGCAAAGGCCTCCTTGGTTGCCCCAACAGAGGGGCTTCTGCTTATTTGGAGCTCCCATAGCACCATGCATGCACCATGGTGAAGGTCCCTGGCCTCCCATACAGCAAAGGTTTATTTAAAACACTACTCTCCCATTACAAATAGAGAGGGACCATTTCTGAGTTCAAATACTGGCCATTTCAATGATGTGAGGTTGCCAACATGGAAACTTTTCTTCATCCAGCACAGGATTTGCAAAGCAAATCTCCAGTTAGAAGGAAGATAGGTAATGGTTTCAAGTAAAAGCTTCATTACTGACTATAGGCTGTTGTTCTTGGAAGTAAGAAGGAGGTCGATTTTCTATGTACATTGACATGACTTTGATCTCCGATTTGCACAGATCAACACTATCCATTTTTGGCAAAAACCTGAAATACCCACTAGTTCACCTCTCATTAGACACCTGAATTGCTGTTCCAAAAGCACAGCTCCAGAGATGAAACACTCACCACCTGCCAAAGTTACCCACTCCCCGTTTGATATCTCTAACTGTGGTAGGCTGATTTGCAGCTTCTTCCATTAGTCATACCTCTGCTCCTAGGGCTCCTAGAATCCATCTGACTCCTCTTCCCTGGATAGAGATGTGAAGGTAGGGTTCTTATACCTCCAACCCCTTCTCCCCTCCAAAGTAACATACTATTTTTTTCTGACAAGGCTTTAGGTTCTTCCTCAGCTTGGTCATCTACTTCCATTTCAATGATTCTACTTACATTGCAGAATCCAGAACTGTAAGCAGACTTCTGGTTGGTTCCAACCAGCACAAAATAGCAAGTGCTGTGTTTGAATGCGTCTCCCAAAATTCATATATTGAAAATTAGTTGTTATATGATGGTATTAAGAGGGTGGAAACTTAATCTGACTCTGGGATTAAGAGATAGAGCCTTGAGCAGTAATTAGGACTAGACAGATTATCAGGGTGGGGACCCCATGACTGAACACCACTAAGTTTATAAGCAGAGGGAGGAAGACCAGAGCTGACACACAGATACACATGGACTCAGACTCATGCTCTCACTCTCTCACCATGTGATGCTCTCTACCATGTTATCTGCCAGCTAGAAAACCCTCATCAGATGCAGCCCCTCGACCTTGGACCTCCCATTCCTTGAGCTAAATGAGCCTCTAATCTTTGTAACTCACCCAGACTCAGGTATTTCTGTTATTAGCAATAGAAAATGGACTGAAACTGCAAGTTAGACTCTTGGAAACAGATCTTTAGAGACCATCGAGGGAAGTTCAGCCCCCTCCCACCCAC
>NW_006159776.1:3278628-3289247 GCF_000334495.1 Tupaia belangeri chinensis | reverse complement strand
CCACCCACCCACCCCCCACACACACACACATCACAGAGGAGACAAGGCCATAGATCTGTAATCATTTACCCAAGTGTTCTTACTATCAGTAGAACAAGAGAATCACACTTGATATCAATAAACAACATCTTCATTGTTATTGTTATTGTTTTCACTGGCAGCCATATCACAGGATGAACTCATGTTGGACTTTGGTCTTAAGATTTTGATATCTTCATCAATGATGTCACTGTCATTCTTGGAATTCCTCCTAGTAAACAAGCCAGTAAATAAATAAATAGATGAAATCCTTAGGAACAGAGAGTGGATTAGTAATTGCAATGCTGTGGAGAGGAAAGAATTGTACAAGAATTGCTCATGGGTAAAGAGGTTTATTTGGAGGGTGATAATGTGCTGGAACTCGATAGTGGTGATTGTTGCACAATTTAGTAAACAGGCTAAAAGTCACTGAACTGTGCAATTATGAAGGGTGAATCTTAAGGTATGTGAATTATATATTAATAAAGCCATGCTTAAAAAAAAAAGTAAGGAATCGTTAACTCTCTCAAACTTTTTTTAGCTGTTCTTCATGCCTTTAGTCAACAGAGTCTCAAAAAGATACTGGAGGTTAAAGAATTGATATCACTGGATAGAACAAACTTTGGAATCTTTTTATTGGATGTTTTTAAAATTTTTATTCCAAATAAGCATTCCAAAAAATAGATGTCATCACAGTCTGTTTTAGTCCAAAATGCTAAGCATCAAATGCCTTAAATAAGCATCTTACTTTGTCTTCCCAGAAATCTTTAAAATATTAGCTCTCAAACTTCAGAATGTATCAGAATCACCTGGAAGACTTCTTATGGCAGATTGTTGGGCTACACCCTCCAAGTTTCTGATTCAGTTAGATCTGGAGTGGGACTCAGTTTTCAGGTGATGCTGTTGCTACTGTTCTGAGAACCACACGCCACACTTTGGGAACTACTGCTGTAAGAAACTATTCTCCTGTTTTACAAATTAGGAAAGTGACACTCAAAAAAATTCACTAAATTGCCTAAAATCATATGTCCTACATTTTTGTGAACTGAGCTAATAGCACTTCTCAAATCTCTTTTCTTACTGTCTTCTAGAATAGAGGTTGGAAACACTCATAATACTTGTCCAACATTCCTTGCAGCAAAGGCTTGCTAGGCAACATGATTCCCAGCAGATCCCCTTTCTCCTGCCCCAAATGCTGAAAAAATACTGGAAGATGTGTTTTCTTTTTCCCCAAAGAAAACAACATAGTAGATATGTTGCGAAGAACAAAGTGACACTCATCCTTGATGACTGGCAGCTAAACCAAGTATCCTAACACCACCAAAGAACTTTCTATTGTGTTTGAAAAATAAACCCCTTTGGGTTTAAGCCATTGTGAGTCACTCATTCTGCTATTTATAGTTGACAGAACCCTTAATGATACAAAGAAATAATCAATATAGGGACCAAGATTTATACCTAAGTCTAGCCTCAGACTCATTATTTCCACTCTCCATACTGCCACTAAACATGGAATTGTTGTTGGTGAAGTGCTCATCACTTCCTAGGAAATCCCTAATCATGCACCTCACAGGGAAGGGACTTGAGCAATTAACCTCAATGCCAAGCAAAGGAACTGGATGTGGTTTGAATCTAGCCAATGTCCTACAACTGACCCAAATAAAAACATGCCGTTAGACCCTTACTACTCAAAATGTAATCTCCCCTCCGGCAGTGTCATCACCTGGGAGATGGATAGAGATGCAGAATCTCCGGTCCCATCTCAGTCCTACTGAATTATAATCTACACATTATCAAAATGCTCAGGGGCTTTATATGCTCATCAAAGTTTGAGTAGAGTTCAAGTTCAATGGTTCCCAAGACTGAGCATTAGAATCACCTAGAAATCTAAAACCAAATGAGCTGAAAAACAGAGTCCTGATATCACCTCAAATGTACTGAATCGAAACTCCACTTGAGTGAAACCAGAAACCACATCACTAGCTCTTTACATCATTTTGCTCAGGGACCATTGTGAGAAACCAGTTAAAGCGATGGCCCTTCTCTCAGAGAATTGCACATAGATGTCTACACACATTTCGCATCCAAATTCAAGGATTCACAGGTCACTAAAGTCCAACCAGAGTCTTCCTTGGGCCTGTGAATTCCAGAAAATGTGCCCTCTTTATGCATCTGAGCAATTAGAGAAATGCACTCCAGATCCTAATGAGAAGAGACAGCCCAGCTCCTGTCAGCTGGGTAAGCCCTGGTTAGTTCTCACCTAAAGATGGTTTATATAACTAGCTAGAGCCCAAGGTCACAATCCAATTAGCAGCTTCTGGAGTAAGTGCATCTTTGTGCTTCCTGGGTTTTTCTATCACCCCAGATTATAGAACTATTCATTTCATTTTCACCAAATTAACCTAATTTGCAAGAAGGATGACTTCCTGCTCAACCACTACCCACAAAGATGCCACAGAAGCAGGTGCCTCTTTCAATTAGGAGGAGATTTTGAAAAATACACGCAGAACATACTCTTCAAAATGAAGTATTCAACAAGTAGGGGCAGAGTAACTCCACCTCCCCCAACAAACTGGGCACACTTAATTATCCTTTATTTACCCATTTCTACTGCCACACTTATTTCAGCATTTTATCTTGTAATTAACTACATGGGCTTCTCAATGCAAATGAAAGTTTTCCATGACTGTATTTCTAAACCTAGACCTAACATAGGATGCGATACAAAGTAAGCACTGAAAAGATGATTAGATGGATGGGTGGATAGATGGATAGATGGATAGATGGATAGATAAGTGGATAAATTTATTTTTTAAACATAGTATGATGGAAAGAGCAAGGCGTTAGAGCCTAGAAAATTCAGGTGCAAATTCTATGCACCGGACAGCTATGAGGTCTCAGCCAGGGCATTTAACCTCTTTGATAAAATTGCTCTCTATTAAATGGGGGCATTGAGAACACAATACCTGGATGTGTAAGGTTGTTACAACAATTGGATTGGAGAATACATGTGAACACATTTTCAGAAAATCCAACTCACAGACAAGGACCATTCAAAGAGATGAATTTCAGAATCTGACCAAGCTGGACTCCTAGTCTGGCTTCATCCTTGTCAACTGTTTGACCTTGGAAAGTGTCAGAAACTCTCTGCACTCACATGGTCATTTGAGTATTGGAGGTGGCATTAACTCCCTCCCCCAAAGCAGGGAGCTCTGAAGGAGCCATGGAGAGACTAGGCAAAACATGTCCCTGTGAACAGTACCTCCTATTGCTAGATGGTAAGTTTGGGGCATTGCTAATAAAAAGGGATTAGAGGAAAATGATGGCTGTTTCAACAAATCTGGTCAGGTTGGATGGGAAAGCATGATTCAAGAACCAGATCTCTCATGAAAGGTTGTGGGGGAGGAGTGCTAGGAGAACTTTCATCATATAAGCCTCACAATCTAGTGAGCATAAAATTTTTTGAAGCCAAGTTTCACAATTTTCCACCACATGAGCAAACTTCATGATGAGACAATAACTGTGCATTTTAAAATATATTTCCTTTTTCCTCCTCTTGCCCATAATCCAGTCTGCCTTCTTCATGGCCCATGCTTCAACCTTTCAGCTGGCAGAGTTGTGGAGGTTTTTAGGACCAAATCCTGGGTTCAGATTCAAGGTGCCACTTCCTGACTTCAAGACTTTGGGTTCAGTTTACCTCTATGGATCTTCCTTTTCTCTTCATCCTGGGCTGTTTATCTCAGCCTGTGAGTAGGACTGGCTGGTCAGGATGAGGGAAGGTCAGCCCCCTCCCACCCCCCCACCCCCCACACACACACACATCACAGAGGAGACAAGGCCATAGATCTGTAATCATTTACCCAAGTGTTCTTACTATCAGTAGAACAAGAGAATCACACTTGATATCAATAAACAACATCTTCATTGTTATTGTTATTGTTTTCACTGGCAGCCATATCACAGGATGAACTCATGTTGGACTTTGGTCTTAAGATTTTGATATCTTCATCAATGATGTCACTGTCATTCTTGGAATTCCTCCTAGTAAACAAGCCAGTAAATAAATAAATAGATGAAATCCTTAGGAACAGAGAGTGGATTAGTAATTGCAATGCTGTGGAGAGGAAAGAATTGTACAAGAATTGCTCATGGGTAAAGAGGTTTATTTGGAGGGTGATAATGTGCTGGAACTCGATAGTGGTGATTGTTGCACAATTTAGTAAACAGGCTAAAAGTCACTGAACTGTGCAATTATGAAGGGTGAATCTTAAGGTATGTGAATTATATATTAATAAAGCCATGCTTAAAAAAAAAAGTAAGGAATCGTTAACTCTCTCAAACTTTTTTTAGCTGTTCTTCATGCCTTTAGTCAACAGAGTCTCAAAAAGATACTGGAGGTTAAAGAATTGATATCACTGGATAGAACAAACTTTGGAAACTTTTTATTGGATGTTTTTAAAATTTTTATTCCAAATAAGCATTCCAAAAAATAGATGTCATCACAGTCTGTTTTAGTCCAAAATGCTAAGCATCAAATGCCTTAAATAAGCATCTTACTTTGTCTTCCCAGAAATCTTTAAAATATTAGCTCTCAAACTTCAGAATGTATCAGAATCACCTGGAAGACTTCTTATGGCAGATTGTTGGGCTACACCCTCCAAGTTTCTGATTCAGTTAGATCTGGAGTGGGACTCAGTTTTCAGGTGATGCTGTTGCTACTGTTCTGAGAACCACACGCCACACTTTGGGAACTACTGCTGTAAGAAACTATTCTCCTGTTTTACAAATTAGGAAAGTGACACTCAAAAAAATTCACTAAATTGCCTAAAATCATATGTCCTACATTTTTGTGAACTGAGCTAACAGCACTTCTCAAATCTCTTTTCTTCCTGTCTTCTAGAATAGAGGTTGGAAACACTCATAATACTTGTCCAACATTCCTTGCAGCAAAGGCTTGCTAGGCAACATGATTCCCAGCAGATCCCCTTTCTCCTGCCCCAAATGCTGAAAAAATACTGGAAGATGTGTTTTCTTTTTCCCCAAAGAAAACAACATAGTAGATATGTTGCGAAGAACAAAGTGACACTCATCCTTGATGACTGGCAGCTAAACCAAGTATCCTAACACCACCAAAGAACTTTCTATTGTGTTTGAAAAATAAACCCCTTTGGGTTTAAGCCATTGTGAGTCACTCATTCTGCTATTTATAGTTGACAGAACCCTTAATGATACAAAGAAATAATCAATATAGGGACCAAGATTTATACCTAAGTCTAGCCTCAGACTCATTATTTCCACTCTCCATACTGCCACTAAACATGGAATTGTTGTTGGTGAAGTGCTCATCACTTCCTAGGAAATCCCTAATCATGCACCTCACAGGGAAGGGACTTGAGCAATTAACCTCAATGCCAAGCAAAGGAACTGGATGTGGTTTGAATCTAGCCAATGTCCTACAACTGACCCAAATAAAAACATGCCGTTAGACCCTTACTACTCAAAATGTAATCTCCCCTCCGGCAGTGTCATCACCTGGGAGATGGATAGAGATGCAGAATCTCCGGTCCCATCTCAGTCCTACTGAATTATAATCTACACATTATCAAAATGCTCAGGGGCTTTATATGCTCATCAAAGTTTGAGTAGAGTTCAAGTTCAATGGTTCCCAAGACTGAGCATTAGAATCACCTAGAAATCTAAAACCAAATGAGCTGAAAAACAGAGTCCTGATATCACCTCAAATGTACTGAATCGAAACTCCACTTGAGTGAAACCAGAAACCACATCACTAGCTCTTTACATCATTTTGCTCAGGGACCATTGTGAGAAACCAGTTAAAGCGATGGCCCTTCTCTCAGAGAATTGCACATAGATGTCTACACACATTTCGCATCCAAATTCAAGGATTCACAGGTCACTAAAGTCCAACCAGAGTCTTCCTTGGGCCTGTGAATTCCAGAAAATGTGCCCTCTTTATGCATCTGAGCAATTAGAGAAATGCACTCCAGATCCTAATGAGAAGAGACAGCCCAGCTCCTGTCAGCTGGGTAAGCCCTGGTTAGTTCTCACCTAAAGATGGTTTATATAACTAGCTAGAGCCCAAGGTCACAATCCAATTAGCAGCTTCTGGAGTAAGTGCATCTTTGTGCTTCCTGGGTTTTTCTATCACCCCAGATTATAGAACTATTCATTTCATTTTCACCAAATTAACCTAATTTGCAAGAAGGATGACTTCCTGCTCAACCACTACCCACAAAGATGCCACAGAAGCAGGTGCCTCTTTCAATTAGGAGGAGATTTTGAAAAATACACGCAGAACATACTCTTCAAAATGAAGTATTCAACAAGTAGGGGCAGAGTAACTCCACCTCCCCCAACAAACTGGGCACACTTAATTATCCTTTATTTACCCATTTCTACTGCCACACTTATTTCAGCATTTTATCTTGTAATTAACTACATGGGCTTCTCAATGCAAATGAAAGTTTTCCATGACTGTATTTCTAAACCTAGACCTAACATAGGATGCGATACAAAGTAAGCACTGAAAAGATGATTAGATGGATGGGTGGATAGATGGATAGATGGATAGATGGATAGATAAGTGGATAAATTTATTTTTTAAACATAGTATGATGGAAAGAGCAAGGCGTTAGAGCCTAGAAAATTCAGGTGCAAATTCTATGCACCGGACAGCTATGAGGTCTCAGCCAGGGCATTTAACCTCTTTGATAAAATTGCTCTCTATTAAATGGGGGCATTGAGAACACAATACCTGGATGTGTAAGGTTGTTACAACAATTGGATTGGAGAATACATGTGAACACATTTTCAGAAAATCCAACTCACAGACAAGGACCATTCAAAGAGATGAATTTCAGAATCTGACCAAGCTGGACTCCTAGTCTGGCTTCATCCTTGTCAACTGTTTGACCTTGGAAAGTGTCAGAAACTCTCTGCACTCACATGGTCATTTGAGTATTGGAGGTGGCATTAACTCCCTCCCCCAAAGCAGGGAGCTCTGAAGGAGCCATGGAGAGACTAGGCAAAACATGTCCCTGTGAACAGTACCTCCTATTGCTAGATGGTAAGTTTGGGGCATTGCTAATAAAAAGGGATTAGAGGAAAATGATGGCTGTTTCAACAAATCTGGTCAGGTTGGATGGGAAAGCATGATTCAAGAACCAGATCTCTCATGAAAGGTTGTGGGGGAGGAGTGCTAGGAGAACTTTCATCATATAAGCCTCACAATCTAGTGAGCATAAAATTTTTTGAAGCCAAGTTTCACAATTTTCCACCACATGAGCAAACTTCATGATGAGACAATAACTGTGCATTTTAAAATATATTTCCTTTTTCCTCCTCTTGCCCATAATCCAGTCTGCCTTCTTCATGGCCCATGCTTCAACCTTTCAGCTGGCAGAGTTGTGGAGGTTTTTAGGACCAAATCCTGGGTTCAGATTCAAGGTGCCACTTCCTGACTTCAAGACTTTGGGTTCAGTTTACCTCTATGGATCTTCCTTTTCTCTTCATCCTGGGCTGTTTATCTCAGCCTGTGAGTAGGACTGGCTGGTCAGGATTTAGTGAGCTATTAGAGCTGATATGGTGGGGGCTTATAGATCAAACTTTCTCTCTTCCTCTGTGTATGAGACATACACACAGCTAAAAGAAGCACAAATTAATCTGATTCATTTGTTCAGGATGATAGGGAAGTGAGAAACTCTCAGACTCAAACCAATCATGAATTAAAGTCAAGGGTTGGATAAAGCTCTTTACTGCCAGTTCCTACAGAAACATCCTGGTATTTTATAAGCCTCTGGCGCCTTCCAACAGGGCTGTTAGCTGATTCAGCTGCAAGGGACAGCAGCTGTCTGCCTGATGACCCTGGGGTTCTTCATCCCTTTGGAAATAGGGCCTGTCTATCACGAGGTGGGAAGACGTCAGCTGCAAAGCAGACATCCTTTGCCCAGAACCATTACTTATGTCTACTCAAACCATAGGAAAACCCATGATAGGATGAGATCTAACAGCAGACTAGCAGGGAGAGACTTGTGACAGGGCTCTTGTAAGCCACTAAGCACAGCTTTCTGGATCAGTTGGCCAGATGCCCACTCACATTGGGTGACTGCCCCCTACCCTGACCCCAGGTTCCAGAGCACCTCACACCCTGCCCCGGCGCACAAGCACTCAAGTTCTGAGATAGTGTGCAGAAAGTTTGCCAGCCCCTTCAGTTATTCCCGGGATGAGCAGAGGAAGAGGAACTGCTGAGTGCCTTGAACAGCTTCCTGAAAGCCTGAGTGTGGTCTATGCAGCTCCGTAGTCTGAATTCACAGCTATCCTCATTTCACCTCTCTCCTGTGAGGTAGGCAAGTTAGGTCCAGTTTCCATATAAAAATCTGAGGGGCTAGACATTGTTTTAAGGGTGAAATGCCACAATCTGTGAGGGAATCCCATACAGGAAGTTTCCCCCTTCAGGTCTGGAGACCTCCTTGAGTGCACCAGGCACATATTGGCCCATGAGAGGGGACTGGCTGAAGACTGGGTGTGGATCAGGGCATCAGGACTCGGGAATTCTTTTTCTCAGAAGAAATTAAAAAATAAACTAATTTTTTTTTTAATTTAGAAAATGATTAAGATCAAGGAAAATTGTGAAGTGCCCAAGTAAACTTGGCTAGACAACAGAAGACTCAGGTTTCAAATCTGTGTCTGGTTGGCTTTTTAGTCAGTGGCCTTCTCCCCCATAGGAGCTATCAGACACCTGCCTGTGTGATTTGAAATTTTTCAGTTCTTCTCCACCCAAGTTTCCAGTGTCCTGGGCCCAGCTCAAAGGGAAGAACAACATTCCAAACCACAGAATATACTTGCTGGCAGCTTTCCTTCTGCACAGTCATGGGGCAGGAACACCCCATTTCCAACAGTGGTACAAGTGACCAGGGATCCCAGAAGTCATCTCATAGCAGAGGAGGGCACATTAACAGTCCCCATCAATGCCCCAAATACCCCAAAGTCTCAACTATTGATAGGTCACAAGTTGTCAAAGAGTCCTGGGCCTCAGAAATACCCTTTATACAGCCAGCTTGAACCAAACAAGTACCTCTCAAGGGCCACATTCAAGCAGGGAAGAAAAAACTAATAGGCAAACATGGCTTGGACCTGTAAGCCAAAAATTCAATGTTAAAGAACAGGCTAGGGGGGAAAGAAGTAATCTATCTTTGGAATGATAGAACGTTCATGGGTAAAACCAGAATTGCATTTTCTCACCATGCAGAGTATATGTGTAATTTACCCCCATTTCTCCATAAGTAGGGGCTAGTGCTATCAGTAAAATAATTTATAACCTAGTGTGCCCCATTGTAAATGGCTTCTATGTTTACTGGCTGTAAAAACAGCTCTGAACACACTGACCTTCAGCAGGTGAGCTCTTGCGTTTATAGCATTGAAGAATTGTTTTACTGCTTTAGCACAGGCAACAAGTATGCTGGACACCTGTTGAGGGTGAGAGGTGGGGGGAATCATGCCTTCTGGGGTTTCAGGAAAAGGAATCCCTCAGCAGAATAAGGAGCCCCAACTGGAACAGATAAAACAAACCATCAGGCACTCAGTGCTGGGACCACTGTAGCCATCTATGTCCTGTAGGAGTCAACTAAACAGGACTTGGCTAAGGATTGAGACCTAGAGACCTCTGTGGAACTGGGGAACTGTAACGGAGGCCAACAGGATGGTGTTCAAGGCAAGTCCTGAGGAAACTCATGGGCTGAACTGGAATATACTAAATACGTTGATAAGGTTGAAGGCAGGAACAAAGGAAAGAATCAAAGATGAGAACTAGAGTCACTGGTCCAATGTTGAACAAATCTAAAGCAGAAGCAAGGTAAGAGGGTTCTGTAAACTATTTATAAACCAAGGAAACAGGGGGTCTGCCTTTAGTGGCAGCCTCCAAATAGTGCATGTTTAAATCAAGCAGGGGGACCAGCAGTTAGTGTAATGGCTATGTCGCTGGATTCCCATGTAGTCGATCGCAGTTCAAGTACTGGACCCAGTGGCTTAAACTCATGCCGGGCCCGTGTGCATGCGTGTCCAAGATTCTAAGAGGAGGATGGAGGAGAAGGGATTATGGCGTGGCCATCCCTCCTGGGGGGCTGATTTTTCACTTTCTGTCTCTCTGTCTCTCTTTGTCTTCCCAGCAAGTGCATGCGCCCTATAGCATAAACCTCTCAAAAATAAATAAATAAATAAATAAATAAATGAATGAATGAATAAATAAATAAATAAATAAAATAAGTCAAGCAGGATGGAAAGAATAGGGTGGAGTGAATAAAATGTTCTTTCTTTACCCTTCTGTTGGCCCTAAAAGGTATTTTTCCCATCAAGTCTTAGTATAGAAATTTCAGAGAGGCCTCAATGGGAAGCATACTTCCCCAAAAGCCAATTACCAAAGCACCTGGCTTAGTGCTTTTTAGAGTGCTATAACATAATACCATACACTGGGTAATTTATTTTTAAAAATTTTATTTGGCTCAAAGTTCTGGAGACTGGGAAGAACATGGTTCCAGCAGCTACTCAGCATCTGTTAAGGGTCTTCTTACTGTGTCATTCTATAG
>NW_006159776.1:3273260-3278155 GCF_000334495.1 Tupaia belangeri chinensis | reverse complement strand
AAAAGAAGGCACAAGGAAGAGAAAGCAAGAAGGGTCCTCACTTGCTTTTAGAATAAGCCCACTCTCACAGTAACTAACCCACACCCACATAATTACTTTAATCTACACATGAAGTCAGAGTCCTTATGACCCAACCACCTCTCATTAAGGCCTTACCTCCTGACATGGTTGCACTGGAAATTAAGTTTCTAATGCATGAACGTTGTGGGGGGAAGGGCGCATTCAAATCATAGCAGTATTCATGAAGATGAATGTGCCAGTCTCGGCTAGGTACATTGAGTCTTCACCAGAAAGGTGAAGTTTAACAAAATCTTCAGGGTTCTGCATCACATTAGCAGGCCTAAACCATTTGAAATTAGAAGTATATGAAATAAATAAATAAAGAGAATCCAGCCTGAGGTCAGGTCATGGAGCAGTGATAACTGGACTCACATGGGAGAAGTTCTGGGTTCATAAACTGGGACCTCCATGAGTGCAGAGTGTGTTCATGTGCCTGTGATTCAGGCCAGCTGAAACTAGGGCATAAAGACCCTGTTGCGAGTGTCTCTCTCTCTCTCTCTCTCTGTCATTCCCATCCCTCTCTCATGGAAAAAAAAAATAATAATAATAATAAACTTTAAAAAAAAAAGGTAACCTAGCTAAAAAGCACACTTGGAAGATCCTGAGTCCTCACAGGTAGTGATGAGATCAAGGACTGTGTACAGTTTGTTCACATGAAGAGCCCTGACGAAGGCTTCATGCTCAGCAAGTGTCCTGGCCAAATGAGGAAGAGTCAAATGGGCGGGCCTGCAGTTGCCCAATACCATGGGGCTCTGGGGAGAAATAAGGAGGAAGCAAGCCATTGTGTCCAGACCAAGCGAGAAATCTAGTGATTTCCATTCCTTGTGTTTTTAATTCCCTGTCTTTGAAGGTCATTTTAATTTTTTAATTAAAAAAAAATTACAGTTGATGACCTGCCAGTTCTTCATACACACAATTATCACTGAAAGCCAGGGGCCACCACCTTTTTAAAAATAAACAGGCAGAACAATCTCTGAGAAGAACTGAAGCTTGGCAGAGTGGATGATGGGGGTGGGGGGAAGTAGGGCTCCTTCATTCCTGTCCCTGCTCCCTCTGCTACATGTACATGAACACACACACACACACACACACACACACACACACACACATACACCTGTGACTTCTAGCTTGCTCACCACATAACCTAGCACCTAGTTGGGTGCTGGGATAGTACAGCTAGTAAGTGATTATTTGGCATATAAATTGATTAATAAATAATATACATGAGAATCAAAAACCAGACATGTAAGGGAGTGAAGAAACAGTACAAAGCAGATGTGGCTTGGAATCTTACCCCCAGAGAGTTCAACTATCTATTGGCAAAAGTAAGCCTTGACATTTGCATACTACCCTTCAGATTGCAAAGCCCAACCACACCTTGCATTGCTTTTCTTTTTCACACCTACCCCACCATCACATCCTCAAGAGATAAGGGTCTTAGCGCGAATTTTTTTTTTTTTTTTGAGAGGTTTTCGCTATAGGGCGTGTGCGTTCGCCAGACAGAGAGAGAGAGACATAGAGACAGAAAGCGAGGAATCACCCCCCAGAGGGGATGGTCACGCCGCAATCCCTTCCTCCTCCATTCTCCTCTCGGGATCTTGGGCACGCACGCACACACGCCCGGCGTGAGTTTTAAGCCACCGGGTCCGGGACACGAACCGCGGTCGACTACATGGGAGTCCAGCGACATAACCATTACGCTAACTGCTGGTTCCAGCACGGATGTTATGGAAGAAACTGAAACACACTAAAGGTCT
The DNA here is from genome assembly GCF_000334495.1 of Tupaia belangeri chinensis. Classification (NCBI taxonomy): domain Eukaryota; kingdom Metazoa; phylum Chordata; class Mammalia; order Scandentia; family Tupaiidae; genus Tupaia; species Tupaia belangeri. The sequence continues at coordinate 3,276,338 of NW_006159776.1, read as the reverse complement.
ACTGGCCTACCTAAGGTAGGAAGAATCAGCTAGGCACTGGTGGCTCCTGGTCTATGGGTTTGGGACTTGTGCTCTAAATCTATACTACATAAACCAGTAACTCCATCACAATCCAGAAAGACTGGAGACATAAATGTTCATCCTTTCGTTTCTTTACTCAACATATATTTAGCAAGTATCTGTTATGTTCCCAGGTTGTGTTTGAGGAACTAGAGAAGCCACAGTAAATATGACAGACATAGCCCCTCTCCTTTCATATTGGTAGGAGAGAGAGAAAAACCAAAGGGGTAAGCACAGAGGTAAATAAGGTAATTACAGACTGCAATATGAACGAGATAAACAAGGCGATGGGAGAGAAATTAATTGAGAGAGTCCAATTGAATAACCATCCAGTGGAGCTTCAGAAAGAAGGTCATTTGACCTTAAAAGTTGAAGTATGAGAATGATCCAGCCATTCTGAGAGACATCCAGGCAGAGAGAGGGAACACTTTCCACGTATCAGAGACAGATCGTAGTTCAGGGGTTCCAGGATGAGAAATGAACTTTGTGCAGCTAGCGTACACTGAGTGAGGGAGAATCTCTTCGCAGCCATAAAAATAAATGTAGATGCAGATGTCAGTATAGATTATCTTGTTCTTACCTGCCCAGCAACCCACTTCCTTCTTCTAGCAGTAGAGTAAGTATCATTTTCCTCCAAATAAACACGCTTCTACTATTTTAATCCCATGAAGTTTGGATGGTATTGATCTCACTCTCCAGTGCCAGAAATGGGTACATAATCCATGCTTGGTTAATTGATCCCTGCTGCCTGACCACCCCCTCCATCATCCCAAACAACTCACCTGCCCCCATTTCTATTGTCACCCTGGCCACTGTGTAGCTCAACCAGACCTAAAAGCAAGACTTCAACCACAACAGTTAGTACAGATGTAAACTGAATGAACAATGGCATATTCACAAGATGGCTACTACATTCAGAGAAGATTACAATTACAAAATCGAGAAAAATGTCCCAAAGTACCATCAAGTGATAAAGGAAAGATAAAACATTGTATGAATTGTACCTATATTATAAAACAGATATAAAACTGTAATCGGGGCCAGCAGTTGGCGTAATGGCTATGTCACTGGACTCTCATGTAGTCAACCGCAGTTGGAGTCCCAGACTTGGTGGCTTAAACTCACGCCTGGCACGTGTGCATGTGCGCCCAAGATACCGAGAGGAGAATGGAGGAGAAAGGATTGTGACGTGCCCATTGTCCCTGGGGATGATTTCTCACTTTCCGTCTCTCTGTCTCTCTTTCTGGTGACCACACATGCCCTATAGCAAAAACCTCTCAAAAAAAAAAAAAAAAAAAAGGCTGTAATCAAAATCTAAACACACATGGGTAAGTACAGGAAGGGAGGGTGCAAAATTAAACAGGCAATATGGAAGGTATATAAATGCAGATCATATATATACATCTACATGTATATTTCCTTACTATTGTTACAATAACAATAAACAGTCAAAGTAGAATTGCACAAAATGACAAGATTCAGAGTAGTGTGCTATAGAACATTGGGTTATAAAAGCAGTGCTATAGAACTGCTGAAAAGTTTAAATGGGATTCTGGATTTAGAAGTGCCTACCTCAGGCTTAGCATAAATATTTGATCCTCAAAATGAATAATAATGATGACAATTATAATAAAAATATAATGCTGATAAACATCTTTTTTTTTTTTAGGCTTTTGACATAGGGTGCATGTTCTCACTGGAGAGAGATACGGAGAGAGAGAGAGAGAGAGACAGAGGGAAAGTGATGGCCATGCCACAATCCCTTCTCCTCCATCCTCCTCTTGAGATTTTGGGCATGCATGTACACACAGCTGGTGTGATTTTTCAAGATCCCAGATCTGGGACTCAAACTGCCAAGTCGACTATTTGGGACCTTAATCACCACATCACCTGCTGGCCCTCTAAACATCATATTCTAAGACTAAGAGAAGGGGTTCCCCATTACCTGTGTGACCCTGGGGAGAACACTGAAACTAAGCTTCAGTTTCCCACATGTAGAAGATGGTGATGGTATGTACCTTATACAGTTCTTATGAAGCATCCTTGAATACAGCTAGCACTCAGAAGATACCATTATTTACCATCATCATCATCATCAGACAATAAGAGTTGAGAGGATCACAAACTTTAATTAGGCCTTCTATTATTCTGTCCCTTGATCTGGTTGGTACTGACTATTGCTTTATTGTTGTTAACTGAGTGAAGGGAAAGGGATTTAATGGGCAAAGAAGTGTAGAAAGAAATGAATCACTGAACCCTTTAAGACGGGGATTCTTGGGACCAGCAGTTAGCGTAATGGCTATGTTGCTGGACTCCCATGTAGTCGACCGCAGTTCGAGTCCTGGACCTAGTGGCCTAAACTCACGCCAGGCGCGTGTGCGTGCATGCCCAAGATCCCGAGAGGAGAATGGAGGAGAAGGGATTGTGGTGTGGCCATCCCCCCTAGGGGGTGATTTCTCGCTTTCTGTCTCTCTGTCTCCCTCTGTCTCTCTGTCTCCCTCTGTCTCTCTGGGCCCACACCCTATAGCAAAACCCCCCCAAAAAAAAAAAAAAAAAGGCAGGGGATTCTTGGGACCAGTAGTTGGCGTAATGGCTATGTCGCTGGACTCTTCATGTAGTCCACCACGGTTTGAGTTCTGGAGCCAGCTGCTTAAACTCACGCCAGCCACATGTGTGTACATGCCCAAGATCCCAAGAGAATGGAAGAGAAAATATTGCAGCATGGCCATCCCCCCTGGGGGGTGATGTCTTGCTTTCTGTCTGTCTATCTCTGTCTTTCTGATGAGTACATGAAGCCTATAGCAAAAACCACTCAGAAAAAAGAAGACAAGGGATTCTTGGGACCAGCAGGTGACGTAATGGCTATGTCGCTGGACTCTCATGTAGTCCACCACAGTTTGAGTCCCGGACCCAGCGGCTTAAACTCACACCAGTCACATGTGTGTACATGCCCAAGATCCCAAGAGAATGGAAGAGAAAAGATTGCAGCATGGCCATCTCCCCTGGGGGGTGATTTCT
>NW_006159776.1:3253759-3273113 GCF_000334495.1 Tupaia belangeri chinensis | reverse complement strand
TGGGGGGTGATTTCTTGCTTTCTGTCTGTCTCTCTCTGTCTTTCTGGTGAGTGCACGCACTCTATAGCAAAAATCTCTCAAAAAAAAAAAAAGAGAGGGGATTCTTTTATCATTATTATTATTATTATTATTATTAATTATTATTAATTATTATTTCAACCTAACATCAAAAGGGCAATAAGTGGTTTGCAACCACTTACTGGCTACTCACTGGTGCTGGGTCAGGGAAGCCTAAGTAATCTTCATTCTCTTCTGACAGCCTGCCGTGTGCTTAGGTCTCTGGGATAAAGTGACGTGTCAGATGTGCTGTGAGATGAAGGGCAGTCTCTCAAGTTACAGAGAAGACCCAGGAACAACTGAAGGAGCAGTAAGCAGAACCACAGCTAGCTAATCTGTCCCTGGGTCCTAATGATTCATCTCCCTTCATCCCCTCACCCCCAAGAATTTTTTTTTAACTGCCAGAAGGCTTGTGCACGCTCCAGAGAGACAGAAAGAGAGGAAGAAAACAACCCCCAATGGAGCATGATCATACCACAATCTCTTCTCCATTTCTCTATCCTTTTGAGACTCGGGGCATGTAAGCACATGTACCCAGCATGTTTTTCAAGCTACAGGGGCAGGGTTCAAACCACGGTCAGCCATGTGGGATCTAGCTCCTTTAACCACCAAGCTCCAAGGCTTCTCAGTCCCAGGTATCTTAAAGCAGGGCTTGGCTATCCCCCTCCTAGCTAGGAGAAAAGGTTGGCAGTCCAAACGTATCTATGTTTAAACTCTTGCTCCACTCCTACATAGCTGGGTGACTTCAGGCAAGTTATTTCAACTCCTGAGGCTGAGTTTCCTGATGAGGTTTTAGGGAGGATCAAATAAGATATTGGGATAGTACCTAGCACAAAACATGGAACATAGTACATGTTCAAAAAATAGTTAGTATACGGGAACCAGCAGTTAGTGTAATGGCTATGTCACTGGACTCCCATGTAGTCGACCGCGGTTCGCGTCCTGGACCCGGTGGCTTAAAACTCACGCCGGGCGCGTGTGCGTGCGTGCCCAAGATCCCGAGAGGAGAATGGAGGAGAAGGGATTGCGGCGTGACCATCCCCTCTGGGGTGTGATTTCTCGCTTTCTGTCTCTATGTCTCTCTCTGTCTGTCTGGCGAGCGCATGCGCCCTATAGTGAAAAATCTCTCAAAAAAAAATAGTTAGTATTATATAAAGACTTGCAAGAGGATATTAAAAGCCAGTTAAGACATTATAAAGAATGAGAGAAAGAAAGGGAAGAAGAGAGAGAAGACATTTGACTGTATGCATCCCTATCATAAAACCTTTCGTCTATAGGATAAAGTCTGTATTCCAACACATCCATGGGAGGCCCTTCATGGCACGGCCTGAGTCTCTCTTCTAGACTCAATGCTATTTTATTTAAGTTTGTTTTATTCATGATTATGAGCCTATCCACCCTGATCTCAGACGTCCATCTCCAGAACTTTGAGAAATAAATGTCTGTTGCCCAGAAGCCAGCCATTCTATTGTGCTTCATCACAGCAGCCTGAACCGAGACACACACACTCCTCCAGTCACACCAAACTCTTGTCCCCCCAAACCATCGTGACCTCTCCTGGCTGAGCTTGGGGCTCAGTGTCTGTGCCCTCTCAGCCTCTGAGTGTCTTACCATGTAGACACTTGGATACTCAGTTTTCAGGGTATGTCAACCTGTCCACCTCTCACACGAGGCCATGTGTCCCAGAAGGACTGGTGTCTGATTTTGTTCAGTGTCTCTGCATCTCCCACTGAGTCCAGCTTGATGAACACGTGTTGTATTATATGGAAATACAAGGAGATTTCAAGAAAGTCCATGAAAAATGAGTATCATAAAACTATGCATGGATTCAAATTGGTTTTTGCACCAAAATCAGCTTGTTAAAAATTTCATTTTTATATGGACTTTCTGAAGATTCCTTGTACAATAAACTGGTTTTTTTTTTGAGAGTTTTTTTTTTTTTTTTTGCTATAGGGCGCGTGCGCTCGCCAGACAGACAGAGACAGAGAGACAGAAAGTGAGAAATCACCCCCCAGGGGGGATGGTCACGCCACAATCCCTTCTTCTCCATTCTCCTCTTGGGATCTTGGGCACGCACGCACATGCGCCCAGCGTGAGTTTTAAGTCACCGGGTCCGGGACTCGAACCGCAGTCGACTACGTGGGAGTCCAGCGACATAGCCATTACGCTAACTGCTGATTCCCGTACAATAAACTGTTGATTAGATGGTCTAGATGATACTGATAAAATGTACAAAGAAGAGAATGAGCAGCCGTCAGGACTCTATAGCATGGACTGTATGCTTACCAAGAGGCCTTGGTCCTTGCAACCAACCCTGCTCTACACTGCAGAGGAGAGTTAAGCCTCTCTCTCTCTCTCATTAGTACACACACCATCTGACATAAAATTGAAGAAAAAAAAAAAGAGAGAGAAAGAGAGATTTATTACCCCAGACACATCTTAATCTTCCTTCCAGAGATTACAAACTCAAAGCTTCCCAAACTCAAAGACTATGGTGCTTGATATAATACCCCTGTTCATCTGCAAAGGCATTGTCCTTGAGATTAGATTTATTTATTCTCTTCTAAAATGTTTTGGATAAGGTAAGGACACAAGAGCCAGTGAAAGGAGATTGGGATGTGCACAGAAGTATTGCGAATTATCAGTATCATCACTAGAAGAGATCATAAAGTTGAATGGATGTTTACTTGAAGCAATGTACAATAGCCACTGTACATTGATGATCTGAGACCGATGATGCTTTAACTATGTAAAGAAAATATGTGACCCAGCAGCAACAGATTGCGGTAACCCAATGGTCAGAGTTTGGTTCCTAAGTAAACATGTGTATTCTAGGTATGTATGTACATACCCATGAACCTGGCTGGCTGAAAGGCTGTGAGGTAGGGGGTTGGGGTGTGAAATTGTGTTGAGGATGCTTATCTTTCTCTCTGTCCTCTCTTGAGAAATAAATAAACTATTTTTTAAAGGAAAAAAAGAAAAGATGCAGCTATTGCATGTCCCAGTGTGATGTTCTTATTGGCCAATGTGATGGGTGCATTTATTGAAACCAGCACCACACAAACTTGGATTCTCTAGTAGCAGCTGAAATGTCTTTCCTCCCATGACACACCTTAGATGAACTGAAATGCTGAAGCAGCCCAGCAATAGCCGTGTGTGCTGCTAAGACAATGAGCTCCAAAAGCAGGAGCTACCTGAGATGCCCAAGTTCAATTCCTGGTCCCACCTAAAGTCTGGGTAAAGTGGCATGCACCTGTAATCTCAGCAATTTGAGGAGGCTAAAAAATAAATGAAAAAATCAAGATGTTGAAGTGACACATAAGTGGTCTCCAAGATACTGAGGATCCTAGAAAAGAGCTGGGCATGTAGAACCCAGGTATTTGTCAATTCTCCCAAATTGGGCCCCCCTTTTTTTTTTTTTTTTTTTTTTTTTTTTTGTATTTTTAGTGCCTGGTTCATGGGAGGAACAAAACAGGCTTGAATCAACGAATGAAGAAGCAAGTGCATTTTCAGACATGAGCCTGGTTAGCTCTCAGAGTCACTGTGAAAACTTAAAGCTAAATTTAGAAAACAGACTTTCCTATGTCCCTAACCTAATGTTGCTCTGTCCTCAGAGGACAAGCACTCAGTTTTTAAATAAATAAATAAATAAATAAATAAATAAATAAATAAATAAATCATATGTTAATGAAGGTGTTTCCAACAGCAAAGAACAAACCACCCAATTAAAAGTGGCTTAAAGAATAAAATATATGGACCAGAAGATGGCATAATGGTTACATAGCTGGACTTTCACGTGGCTTACCACAGTTCAAGTCCTGGACCCAGTGGCTTGAAACTCACTCTGGGCGCATGTGTGCCTAAAATCCCAAGACAAGAATGGAAGAGAAGTGATTGCAGTGTGGCCATCCCCCCGGGTGGGGTGATGTCTCACTTTCTGTTTCTCTGTCTTTCTTGGTCTCTCTGGAGAGCACATGTGCCCTATAGCAAAATTCTCTCTAAAATAAAAAAGAAAGAAAAGAAAGAGAAAGAAAGAAAAAGAAAGAAAGAAAGAAAGAGAGAGAGAGAGGGGAAGGAAGGAAGGAAAGAAGGAAGGAAGGAAGGAAGGAAGGAAGGAAGGAAGGAAGGAAGGAAGGAAGGAAGGAAGGAAGGAAAAGGAAAGGGAAGGGAAGGGAAGGGAAGGGAAGGGAAGGGAAGGGAAGGGAAGGGAAGGAGGAGGGAGGAAGGAAGGAAGGAAGGAAAGAAAGAGAAAGAAAGAACTTATTATCTCAGGACCAGCAGATGGCATAATGGTTACATAGCTGGATTCCCACGTAGTTGACTGTGGTTCAAGTCCGGGACCCAGAGACTTAAAACTCAAATGGAGCACATGAGCGTGTTAGCCCAGAATTCCAAGAGGAGAACAGAGGAAAAGGAATTATAGTATGGCCATCCCCCTGGGGAGGGGGGTGATTTCTCTCTTTCTATCTCTCTGTCTCTGTCTCTCAGGTGAGCACACTTGCCCTAAAACAAAAATCTCTCTTAAAAAAATGTATTACCTCAAATACAGCAACTACAGGCATTTCAGGTGAGTTACAGAAGAGACCCCTCCACCCACACAACCATGCATACCCTACACATAATACACATTATAGCATATCTTACCTCTGAGGGCATAGGGAGGCTTCTCTGAAGCTTCTGATGAATCTCAAAGGACTACGTCTCTGCCCTTTCTTACACATAGCTCGTGTCACTAGGTTAGGATTTCCCCGAACATCTATGGCTTCAGTCAAAGGGGGTGTTTGAAACACAGCATGAGCAAGTCTATTTTCTCACCCACAGGAAGAAAGCAGCCTGTGCTCAGGAATTCCCAGTCATCACTCTTCCTTCGGCATGGAAGGTTGCCAGGTAACCTCACATCTGATTTGAGTATTTTGGTACAGAATGATTACAAGTTCATTTTCTCCAATGCATCTAACATGAAGGCCAGAAGTAGGCTGCTATCAGGGTTGATTTAACAATGTAATCAAAGATCCAGGGTTTTTTGTTGTTGTTGTTTTTTAGTTTTTGCTATAGGGTACATGCATTTACCAGAGAGCAACAGAAACAAAGAGAGACAGACATACAGTAAAAAGTGGGAAAGCACCCTTCCCCAAGAGGGATGGTTGTGACACAACCCCTTCTCCTCCATTCTGTCCTTGGCATTTTGGGAATGCACACATGCAGCCAGCATGATTCTCAAGCCACCGGGTCCAGGACTCGAACTTCACAGTCGGTCATGTGGGATCCACCCACCTCAATCACCATGCCACCAGCTGGCCTGATTCAGGTTTGTTATCTTTGTTTGTTTTTTCCATCTTCTTTGTTCCAGACTGGCTCCTGTCATTGTTACTACAGGGCTGCCGTGGTTCCAGTATCACATTTATACAAAAGAACATCCAAAACAGAAAAAGAGAATGAATTTTCTAGTTTCTTCTTTTGAAGAGCTGAAGAAACCCTTTCCAGATGCCTCCCATCAGCTAGCTCCCCATTTATATCTCTTAGTCCCTGCTAGGATGACACACCCACTCCTAACTCCATTACTAGTAAGGAAAAAATTGGACTACTTTGACTGGTTAAAATACTCATTATTCACCCCTGAGCTAGAGACATAGACACCCTCCATGACTAAACCAGGGTATGTCAGCGGCGAAGAATGGAGAAAGAGAAGGACAAGCAACGAACAGCATCTGTACAAAATTTGCCTGAGTCCCCATCAGTAGGGACTGTTTGGGATTCTGTGGCTGTTTGGGTTCCAGAGGTCTCTTCAGAAAGAGGATACTAAAGGGAAAGGTTTCAGCACTTGGGTCACCCATGGTGTTTGCTTCTGGCTCTCTCAGAGCCTCAGAAAACGTGTGGAGGATCTGCTGACATAATGATTTATGATGTTGCTGCCACCTTTGTTTATTTGCCTGCCTTGCCCATCTCAGAGGACACCATAGGGGATAAATGTGGTCAGAGTCCAAGGGCAAAGGGAGCTCTTTATTGGGTGCCTCTTAGACACGAGGCGTACATTTCCACATTACATTATTTCATTCTCACAGTAACTGCCAGTTAGGTATCACTGGCACTCTGTTATAAATGAGGAAGCCGAGGTGGGATTAAACAATGTGTCCTATAGCCCATGGCTAGGAAGTGGCAGAACCAGCACTCAGCTCGAAGCTTCCTGACTTGAAAGCCTTCAGCCTTTATAGGCAGACATATTGCTTTCCAATGCAAAGAGAATGAACAGTCACAAGTAATAAGAAAGAGACACAGCAAACAATTCTATCAGTGCAGGAAAATAATCAGAAAAGCCAAAGAAAGGGTTAACACATTCAGGAAATGAGATCAGTGTTTCATTATGCCCCTATAAACACAGATCATATATATGAGCTATATATAAAGCACACTCTCAGGGCCAATAGGTGGTATGTTGGTTAAGGTGCTGGAGTCCCACATGAGCTACTGCAGTTCAAATCCCAGACCTGGGGATTTGCTTTCTCATGTTCTCTTTCTGTCTCTTAGAAGGAAGGAAGGAAGGAAGGAAGGAAGGAAGGAAGGAAAAGGAAAGGGAAGGGAAGGGAAGGGAAGGGAAGGGAAGGGAAGGGAAGGGAAGGGAAGGGAAGGGAAGGAGGAGGGAGGAAGGAAGGAAGGAAGGAAAGAAAGAGAAAGAAAGAACTTATTATCTCAGGACCAGCAGATGGCATAATGGTTACATAGCTGGATTCCCACGTAGTTGACTGTGGTTCAAGTCCGGGACCCAGAGACTTAAAACTCAAATGGAGCACATGAGCGTGTTAGCCCAGAATTCCAAGAGGAGAACAGAGGAAAAGGAATTATAGTATGGCCATCCCCCTGGGGAGGGGGGTGATTTCTCTCTTTCTATCTCTCTGTCTCTGTCTCTCAGGTGAGCACACTTGCCCTAAAACAAAAATCTCTCTTAAAAAAATGTATTACCTCAAATACAGCAACTACAGGCATTTCAGGTGAGTTACAGAAGAGACCCCTCCACCCACACAACCATGCATACCCTACACATAATACACATTATAGCATATCTTACCTCTGAGGGCATAGGGAGGCTTCTCTGAAGCTTCTGATGAATCTCAAAGGACTACGTCTCTGCCCTTTCTTACACATAGCTCGTGTCACTAGGTTAGGATTTCCCCGAACATCTATGGCTTCAGTCAAAGGGGGTGTTTGAAACACAGCATGAGCAAGTCTATTTTCTCACCCACAGGAAGAAAGCAGCCTGTGCTCAGGAATTCCCAGTCATCACTCTTCCTTCGGCATGGAAGGTTGCCAGGTAACCTCACATCTGATTTGAGTATTTTGGTACAGAATGATTACAAGTTCATTTTCTCCAATGCATCTAACATGAAGGCCAGAAGTAGGCTGCTATCAGGGTTGATTTAACAATGTAATCAAAGATCCAGGGGTTTTTTTTGTTGTTGTTTTTTAGTTTTTGCTATAGGGTACATGCATTTACCAGAGAGCAACAGAAACAAAGAGAGACAGACATACAGTAAAAAGTGGGAAAGCACCCTTCCCCAAGAGGGATGGTTGTGACACAACCCCTTCTCCTCCATTCTGTCCTTGGCATTTTGGGAATGCACACATGCAGCCAGCATGATTCTCAAGCCACCGGGTCCAGGACTCGAACTTCACAGTCGGTCATGTGGGATCCACCCACCTCAATCACCATGCCACCAGCTGGCCTGATTCAGGTTTGTTATCTTTGTTTGTTTTTTCCATCTTCTTTGTTCCAGACTGGCTCCTGTCATTGTTACTACAGGGCTGCCGTGGTTCCAGTATCACATTTATACAAAAGAACATCCAAAACAGAAAAAGAGAATGAATTTTCTAGTTTCTTCTTTTGAAGAGCTGAAGAAACCCTTTCCAGATGCCTCCCATCAGCTAGCTCCCCATTTATATCTCTTAGTCCCTGCTAGGATGACACACCCACTCCTAACTCCATTACTAGTAAGGAAAAAATTGGACTACTTTGACTGGTTAAAATACTCATTATTCACCCCTGAGCTAGAGACATAGACACCCTCCATGACTAAACCAGGGTATGTCAGCGGCGAAGAATGGAGAAAGAGAAGGACAAGCAACGAACAGCATCTGTACAAAATTTGCCTGAGTCCCCATCAGTAGGGACTGTTTGGGATTCTGTGGCTGTTTGGGTTCCAGAGGTCTCTTCAGAAAGAGGATACTAAAGGGAAAGGTTTCAGCACTTGGGTCACCCATGGTGTTTGCTTCTGGCTCTCTCAGAGCCTCAGAAAACGTGTGGAGGATCTGCTGACATAATGATTTATGATGTTGCTGCCACCTTTGTTTATTTGCCTGCCTTGCCCATCTCAGAGGACACCATAGGGGATAAATGTGGTCAGAGTCCAAGGGCAAAGGGAGCTCTTTATTGGGTGCCTCTTAGACACGAGGCGTACATTTCCACATTACATTATTTCATTCTCACAGTAACTGCCAGTTAGGTATCACTGGCACTCTGTTATAAATGAGGAAGCCGAGGTGGGATTAAACAATGTGTCCTATAGCCCATGGCTAGGAAGTGGCAGAACCAGCACTCAGCTCGAAGCTTCCTGACTTGAAAGCCTTCAGCCTTTATAGGCAGACATATTGCTTTCCAATGCAAAGAGAATGAACAGTCACAAGTAATAAGAAAGAGACACAGCAAACAATTCTATCAGTGCAGGAAAATAATCAGAAAAGCCAAAGAAAGGGTTAACACATTCAGGAAATGAGATCAGTGTTTCATTATGCCCCTATAAACACAGATCATATATATGAGCTATATATAAAGCACACTCTCAGGGCCAATAGGTGGTATGTTGGTTAAGGTGCTGGAGTCCCACATGAGCTACTGCAGTTCAAATCCCAGACCTGGGGATTTGCTTTCTCATGTTCTCTTTTTGTCTCTTAGTGGTCAAATCAAAAAATAACAATAATAGTTACAAATTTAAAAAGGAATAAACAATTAATTTTAAAAATAATAATAATAAAGCACTCTCTCTGCTCCCAAAGCCTTATCTCAGTGATTGCCGCTATTTGATTTCATGAGACTCCTACAAGACTATCACTCAAAGGAAGTATGGTCTACAGACCAATGCTGGCCTATAGACTATTTATCTCTAGTTCACAATCAATACAGACACTGAAGTGAGTGGTTAGAAACCCTTCCAAAGCTTTGACCTTGCTATGACATTCAAGCACGTGATGGGCAGATTTGCCTGTCTCATGGGACAAGGTCTAGAGCAGTGTGGGTGTTGCTGAACTCAGGCTGCATATGGCATGAGTTGTATGTTGGCATTGGTCTATGATGCATTGGAAAATAAAAGACTAAGATAAATACATTTAAAAAAACTCTGGGGCTTCCTTGAAGAAAGTTGGAAAAGTGCTATACTACCTAGAGTTCCAGTGGCTAAATATAATTATCCCCATTTTATATGTGAAGAAAATGAGACTCCAAGAGACCAAGTCACTTTTCCAGAGTCAATACTGCTAAGAAGAGACAGGACAGAAAAACACTCTAGTTTCGTGACAAATGAGAACTATGAAATCTCTCAGCTCCTGGTAACAGGAAGTATGTCGGCCATGGGAGGTTGTGAGACTCATTCAAGCTCACTGTTAGAGGAGGGATGTAGCGTGGAGGGGTTCAATAGTCTTCCTTTCCCAGACATCACAAGCCACGAAGGGAAGCACAGGCTACCCTGGAGACTGGAAAGCTGTTGCCGCCTCAGGCAGCTGGGCTCCCCTCTTCTCTCTCTTGGAGGCCACTGGGCTCTGTTGTACTGATATCTCGGCTTCTTTCTGCCTGTCTGCCCCAGTCTCCTTTCTCTCCCTATGTTTTTCCTGCTCACCTGCTGCTTTATGATCTCTGTACTTTCACTTGCACACAGTCATTGCAGCCTTCCAACCTCGACTCTACCATGCAACTTTGCAAATGCAGTGCCAGCACCAACCAGACCCATGTCTCCTGAAGCTATCTTCCTAAAAAAGAAATCTGATTGGCTGAGCTTATTTTTTCAAGTCAGGCCATTAATCAGTAGTCACCAGCCTACCTGACCTTCAGCTTACCAAGAGTTCAAGGTCAATCTCTGGTCTTAGCAGGTATTGCCAAGAAAGCTAAGTATATGATATAGAAAATGTCTACTTAAATAAAGGTGACTGGAAGCAGGCAGATCAATACCACTAAGATGGTCTGTCCAGGAATTAATGAGAAATAAATAAACTTATGCCTCAGTTCCCACTTTCAGTGATACACAGTATGGGAGATTTTCTAATGATTTCTCCAAGATTTTTTTTTCTTTTTAGGAATTATTTTATTATTATTATTTTTTAATTTGACCATAGAGAGGGGGGAAAAAGGGAAAGTCAGGAAGCAAGTCACCAGGTCTGGGACTTGAACTGCAGTCGGACATGTGGGAGTACTGCACCTTAACCATCATGCTGCCTGCTCCTCTCCAGCTTGGTTTTTAGGGGGGGGGGGTTTGTGTTGTTTTTTTTTTAATTTTTTTGAAGAATTATTTGTTTAGTTTTGTTTATTCATTCACTGATTTTAATTTGACTAGAGAGAGACATAGAGAGAGAGAGAGAGAAGGAAAGTGAGAATGCAAGCCACCAGGGCCAGGTCTCAAACTGTGGTTGGTCTGTGGGGGTATCCAGCACCTTAACCACCACACCACCTGCTGGCCTCCAGGTTGCAACGAAGAGTGAATCTTTCTACTGGAACTCTGGCCATGTTAATTAGAAAGTGCGTGCTTGCATTTCTTCCTTTCCTGCTAGACTATGAGAACTTTAAAAGCCCAGACTTATCACAAGCACCTTTGTGTCCATAACATGTAGCCTGGAGCCCGGATCCTAGAGCCTGAAGCTGGAGCTGGAGCTCAGCAAATGAGTATAGAATGTTTGAGCAAGTGTTTCACCAGGAAAAAAGCCTGAAGAGGAGATTTGCCAGAATACATTAAAGTCACCTTGTGTCCTCTTCCTAAACTAAGGAGAAGGTCAGGGATGGGAAAGAGGGAGAGGGAAGAGTAAATGAAGAGGTAGGAAAATTCTGTAAGGAAAAATAAAAAGAAAGCAAATGAGCTCCAAAAGGAAGCTAGCAGTTGAAGCAGTGGTTAAAGTGCTGGCTCTATGCCACCATCTTTTTCTTTATTACTTTAGGTATTTTTTTGATTCTGTGATGTAGCAGGTGGAGATGAAAGATTTAAGTTTGGGTTCAGCTTCCCTGTCTGTAAAATGGAGATCTTATCAGCTTCTTTGTTGAGGGGCTAAGAGAATAGAACTAACACAGCAGATAAAAAGTGCCCAGCAAAGAACCTGGAAGCAGGTAGGAGAGGCTCCTGTACTATGTTACTGTGCCCAGAACATGCCAGGTAAACTTTCAATGCCAGAAGAGATTGTGTTCAGGTACATCTGTGAGAAGCACTGGAACTTTTATTAAATTATCCTTCACCCTGGAACGTCAGAGCATGAGACAGCAGAGTTACTACTATCTCTTGATTCAGGAGAACTGTGCAGGCCAATAACAATGTTACAATGTTAATGATTAAAATGCTGTGTCTGTTTTTGTCTGGGGACTAGGCATTTCGATCTTTGTTCTCCCTCTATAAAGATGAAAGTCGAAGGGCTCCAGAAAGTGACTTCAAGCTAGGAGGATGGCATGCCTGCTAGACCCCTTGCATAGAATGACTCCCTCAACACACACGCAGCATTCTTGGAGATGTCCTTGGAGGGTAACCCTGTGTGAGTGCAGGTGGAATGGGAAAGAAGAGATAAGCTCCTCCCAGGAAGCCAGACTGGATACATTCAAATGAGAGGCTTCCATAGCTGATTAGTAAATTAAAAGACAAGGTGAAGGTATATGCCAGCAAGAAATGAAAACATATGCCCACACAAACACTTGTGCACAAATGTACATAAGGACATTACTGAAAATAGTTCAAAAGGTGGAAACAACCCTAATGAACATATGATATGATTCCATTTACAGATGTCCAAAATAGGTGAATTTAAAAGTAGATTAAGGTTTCGAAAGACTGGGGTAAAGGAGAATAAATGGGTACAGGGTTTCCTTTTTGGGGTGATAAAAATGGGAAACTCTGTGAATATACTAAAAACTACTGAAATATACATTTTAAATAGTAAATTCTGTGGTATGTGAATTATACAGTTAATCAAGTTCATATAGCATATCATGCCTGGTCTCTGGGTCAGAATCATAGTTCTCATTAAGAAAATATTGATTGAGCCAGCAGGTGGCATGGTGATCAAGGCACTAGACTCCCACATGGTCAACCATGGTTCAAGTCCCAGACCTGGCAGCTTGAAACTCATGCTGGTATGTGTGCATGCATGCCCAGAATCCCTGGATATGTGTGTGTGCACTCCCAAAATCCTGAGAGGAAAACAGAGGAGAAGAGATTGTGGCATGGCCATCCCGTGGGGTTATGATTTCTCGGTTTCTCTCTCCCTATATCTCTCTATCCAGTGAACGCACATGCCCTATACCTAAAATCTCTCTCTCAAAAAAAGTAAATATTGATTACCTACTAAATACATAGTGTTGTTCAAGGTGCGGGGTCCACAGTGAAGAACAAGATAGATGATAACACCTTGCTCTTTTGACACTTATGTGTTACTGGGAAATTTGCCAAAAAATGTTTAGAAGGCAAATAAATAAGTATTGCTAGTGTGATGAAACCTTAAATAAATATGGAGCTTAAAAAAAAATCCTTTAGAATGCAGGAGCACGTCTAGAATGGGAGAATTTCCAGGCAGAGACCAGCATGTGCAAAGGGCATGGGGTGACAAAGGACTCGGTGTGTTCAAGGCACCAAACTAAGACCAGGAGGACTGAAGCAGCCACTTTGCCACTTCTCTGTGTATGACCCTTGGCAAATCCCTCCAGCTCTCTGTCATTAGGCAGCATGACAAGGAGAGTAACACTACCTGTCCAACCATAAAAGTGCCTGGCTCCATGTGGGGAATAGAGTAGGTACCCACATACTGTTTCCCTCTCTCTCCAGCTCCTCCGGACATACTGGCTGTAGTCTATTCCTCCATCCTAGACTACATATCCTTCCTTTCTTTGCCTCTAGCAGACAAGAGACCCTACAGAAGTAGCAAATGTGTCACTTGTTCTCTTGTGTGAGTGGTACAAGCCAGACACTGAAAACCTGCACTGCATGGGCATGAGAATCCGCCTGTGATGTTCTGTGGACTGTTTTCCTTGAACAAGTGTGAGTCATTAGCCGTCATGAGGTCCTCACTGACAGGTATCACTGTAGGAACTGATATTGCTGTCTTCTGTCTCCTTTCAGCAGACCCTGGGTTCCATCTGGAACTGGTCTGGGACAGAAAGCTCAGCTGAAGTAGAAAACATGATGCTGTCAATAAGAACAGAACCCTGACACTCAAGCATACGTACATTTGGATCCTAGACTGACACTTTTTCTTCCTGGCTAATTGCCCTAGCAATCATACATTATGGCATCATTCAAGCAGAAAACAGCACAATAACATCTGCATTGTGGCCCTTTCATGGGGATGGAGTAGATTCATGCAGATAAAGCACTTTGGGGTGCTGACGTCATAGACATCCAACAAATGGTGTTAGCCCACCTACCCCACATCCCCCATGCCCCTGCAATTCAAAGGGGACTCTGCTATAGAACAGACTTTTCCAGACTTCCAGGAGAGGTTTGCCCAAGGAGAGACTGACAGTGTCAAAGGACAGCCCTGAGGCCCTCTCCAGCAATCACAGAAGTTTCTTATCCCCCAAGATTCTCCACACAGAGCACACCCAAAAGAGAAATGAGCTTTCAAGGGAACCTGCTGGTGCCAGCTACCAGGGAGCTTCTGGGCTCGACAACAGCTCTGAGTTGGAGGCGTCAATGGCTCATGGAGGGACTGACAAGGGTTCTTGGAAGTAGGGAGCAAGGGTCCAGTCTTTCTGGCCTAATCAATGTCAAGGACCATCAAAGTCAACCCTGAAAGTATCCAGAATCTCTGAGGCAAAAGGAAACTTCCAATGAAATGTTTTCAAAGGTGCCTTGGACCCCAACTTGGCAATGGCTGAGAGAGTACCACATTCAATCATGAGAGGAACTGATTTTCCCCTGTAGATTTAGAGAAGCAGCAGAGTGAATGGACAGAGACTGAGCCTCTTCATACCTCTATTGCTTACTGAAGGGGAGTTCTTAACCTTTCTAAGGCCATTTCTCTGTCTGCCACATGAGGAAAGCAATCTCTACCTTATGGCAGTCACTAATATATGTAAAGCAGCTAGTATAAACTCTAGCACATACTTTTATTTTAAAATAATAATAAGGAAAGCTCTTATTTATTAAATTTTTTACATGCATGTGATATTCTTATTGAATCTTCAGAGCCAGTCTATGCGGTAAATACCATTATTGGCCCAATTTGTAGATATGGAAACTGAGACTTTAGAGTTTCGAGATTGTTGGGACCAGCAGATGGAGTAATGGTTATGTCACTGGACTTTTACATAGTTGACTGCAGTTTGAATCCTGAACCTGGTGCCTTAAAACTCAAGCAGGGCCCATGTGTGTGCATACCCAAGATCCTGAGAGGAGAATAGAGAAGAAAGGATTGTAGCATGGCCATCTCCCCTGGGGGGTGATTTCTCACTTACTCTCTCTCTCTGTCTCTCTGGTGAGTACACATGCCCTATAGCAAAAAATCTCTCTTAAAAAAAAATAGTTAACACATCAGCTCCTTCTTCAAGGAGATGGCATAGCAGTATCTCACGTAATCTTTTCAGCAACTCTGAGAGCCACATAATTCATTAACTTCACTGTGAAGACGAGAACACAGAGGCAGGCAGATAAAGCAAATCGTCCAGGAGTATACTGTCACTCTGAAAGAAGAGAAATGAAAGCCCACTTCAGCCTTAGGCTGGGCTCCAGGGAAATAGTTGTTAGATAATAAGTTATCTCACCTCTGTGAGGCCAGGCAGCCTTGTGTCTACACAGGAAAACAAAGGTAGATAAATGTAGGAATTCACAGCACTATAAAAAATGAATTAAGATAAAATACATACCCTTACTGCTTAATGAGGGAGGTTTATGAACACAAGGCATGACAATGACTCAGAGGAACATAATTATCTTATCACAAGTTTAAGGCAATCAATTTTCATTTCTAAGTAAATATCATATTTCCTCAATCCTAACACACCTATTTTTTTTTTCACATTTGGTGATTTCTGAAGCCTGAGTGTAACTTGCACAGATGTGCACATTGTCTGAGTGTCCCTGTCACTCTCTGTAAAGGCTGTTATTGAATTAAGAGTGTGACTTACAAAGGATGTTGCCTTCAAATTGAGGTCCTCCTTCCTAGCTCATCTCTGTCCTGTGGAAAGCACCGCTACTCCTGCCTCTGCCTTTCTTGCCCTCTTTCTTTTGACTTGAAAGACGGCAAGGCATTCCTTGTCAGGAGCTAAAAGGTAGCTGCCTCCGTCTTGCCTTGCAATGGATCTTACAGGGGCAGACACAGGAACAGTGAAGTAGTTGGGGAAACAGATCATGGAGATCTAACTGGTAGATATAGTAACGTGATCTGAACTTGGGTATCCCAACACCTAGTTCCATGGGCTTCAGGACATGTGGTCCCCCAGCCTAGGACTAACCCTCAAGTCCTGATCCCTAATACAAGGACATGGAATAGTTGACTGAACCTGGATCCCCAAGTCTAAGGCTAGATGGCCATGGTTGGTGGAGAGTGTGTCTTTGTGCAGCTGTTACATATGGGTCCAGAAGGGGAAGGCCATGCTCCAGATTATGTAGCTACTCCATGGCAGAACTGGGTCCAAACTCAAGTCTGTGGGTTCCCAGAACTAGTGCTTCTCTCTGTGCTGCCTCCAGGGTGCTCTCTCAAAGTCTCTGCCCAGGAGAGCCCTCAGCTGTCAGATGAGAAGTGATGCCACTTCCTAGAGGCAGGCAGAAAGGCTGCGGGCCCCAGGGCCAGTCACTTCATCCCTCCTGAAGCTCACATCCCTTGGCCTCTTCCTGCCTCACACTCCTCAGGAGCTCCAGCCTCCTTCAAGGGTCTTTATTCTAGATGCAGATTCACAGCCATCATGGGTTATCAGAGGCCTCATTTTCTCCCTAGACTTTAATAAAAATGGAAACAAAATATAAAAGGAAGAAAGGAGTCAAAGAAAGGACCCAGTCAAGAGTCAGAAGAGATGGGTTCAGGCCCTGACTCTCACTCATCCTTTCTGTGGAATGGGTACAGGACCTTCCTATCTCTGGACCTGGTTCCCCAGTTCCTTTCCAGTCTGACCTCAGGGGCCTGCAGGTTCTCAGGCTGTGACACACACCCTCTATTGCTCCCAGCAGGCTGTCTCTGTGGTGGGGAGCACCACTATCTATAAGCTCTGTGGGGGTGGCCTCTGGCCTGACATGCTAGTGTCTGTTGAATGGAGTCACTCAGAAGGCATGCTCTGGTTTCCTTTAAAATGGTAGGCTCTAGAGCCATATAGTGACATAGCAATAACACTATGCTGTCCAACGTTGGACTGAGATGAGAAGATCCCAGGTTCATGTCCCAGGACCTCCATGTGCACACACAAGGCATGCATGTATATGCCCATAATCTGGGCTGGTTGAGGTAATGGTGGACCATGGGTGAAGACTGTTGGGGATCTTTTACTCTCTCTCTCTCTCTTCCTCTCTCTCTCTCTCTCTCTCTCTTCCGAATAAAAAAATACATTCTTTATGATGCCAGATCCAAATACAGACAGATAAAACTTCAGTTTATGCCTCCTAACAAAATGTTGACTTAAGGTTCTTGGCCCCTAAACCTGGGTGCAGAGCTAGAAAATGGAGCCAAGTCCCAGCCTGACACAGGTGGAGGGCATGCAGGAGGGTAGGAAAGAGAGAGCAAGGGGTGGATGGAACCACCCAGCTGGCTTAAGGGTGAGCCTCATCGAGGCTGATGGCTAGCAGCTCCCAAGTTGGCTGGGAGCAAGTGTCCCCATGGCATGTCCAGCAGCACACAAGGCCATGGGGGGGCTGGTGAAGAGTCAGGCTCCTGGATTCATTAACCCAGCTCTCAAACCTTGAGCCATAACTTTGACTACCTGTAAAATGGAAGTGCCCTGTACCTGCCTCCTAGGGTTGAAGAAGCTTGGAGAAGTGCCTAACATACAGCTAATTCCAGAGTATCGTTCACTACCACTACCTGCCCAGAGCTACACACATCACTATCTCAGTATCTTCATAATAAGCCTGGAAGAAGTCATTTATTTTGTAGGTAAAAATCCTGAGGCTTGAGTCACACTGCTGGTCGGAAGCAAGGCTGGGATTTAAACACTCTCTGTTCTTTCTAAGTTGATGTTTTACTATGCCAGGATCCCTCCCAGAGAAAAGGGACAGAAAACAACAACACACGGGGGAGAGGAGGTAAACAATGGGAAGGGAAACGGATGCCATGGATACCGTGGGAGAAACCCAAAGTGGAGGTGGGAGGGGCTGGCCAGTAGAGCAGATGAATGAACTCTTAGTGTCACCTTCCAGGGAAGATGCCAGCTACAGGCAGAGGGCTCTCCAGAGTCTGAACCTCAAGACAAATGCTGCTGTAGACCACACCAAGGATCAGCAGCCAGACAGAGGAAGGAGAAAGGTCAGGCCAGCCTGGGCAGCCCTAGGTCAGGACTCTGCACAGGTGCTGGGGCTTTAGGCTAACCTCAGCCTGGGAGATCCCAGTGACACCCTGCCAGCCTCCTCAGAACCAGACATCACATTCTGAGCAAGCAAATGGGAGAGGCTGGGCCCTGAGGTGACGGAGCCACAGACAGCTGGTGAGCACTGTCCCCTCCATCTCAGCAGGGAGCAGGGAAGGCAGGCAGGCAGGCAGGCAGGCGGGTAGACTGGCCGGAGCCCAGAGGGCCGACATCTGTGACCACAGAGCAGGCATCTTTCTGGCCACAAGGTTGGCAAGAGAGACCAGACAGAAGCCTGCCTTCTCTGACTGGAAAGAGAAGGTGTCTCCTCCGCTTGGAATCATTCCTGCCTAGTGCTGTTTGCCGTTCTCAGACTCACCAAATGTTAGGGTGGGAAAGGGGTTTCCAGAAGTCAGCCAATGGGCCTTCTCATTTTGCGGTAGAAGAAAAGAAAGTAATACAAAATTGGAAGCTGTCATAATGTGACCTGAACTTGGGTGCCCCCATACCTGGGCCCATGGGCTTTAAGACATGCATGGAAGGCATGAGGCAGGTCTCTATGGTGCTACTCCCGGCTCTGCTCACAGCTGGCTACCTGTAATATTCTAGAAGCTTCCTTCAACTTGTGGATTCTCTAGCTTCTAAACTAGAGAAATGCAGTATATGTGTGCATATGTGTGTGTGTGTGTGTGTGTGTGTGTGTGTGTGTGTGAACAACAAAAATTTATAGAGTGCCTTGGGCCAGGCTCTCTTTTAGGCCCTGGAGATAAAGCCATCCACAAAAAAGCTGGGGCCCCTCATCTATGTGCATTGGCCTGGAGAGATTCATGGGAGTCTACATGGTGGGACCCTCGCGTATCATTGTGCCTCAAGTCTGGGGGGGAGGGAATGTCCACAGACACCTGTAAGAGCTACAACTTCCTCTAGTCTCTGTCCAAACCCCTCCGCAGGGGTTTGGACAAGTCTTGTGGAAGCATTTCCCAAGTCATACTCCACACCTTGACTCCCTGTAGCCACAACACCCCTGGGAGCTTTCTGGCATTCAACACCCTACCTCACAATCACAGTCCAGGCAACCAGAAGAAGGACTGCACCCAAGTCACCTTGTAACCCCCAGCACCTGCAAGCTCCCCTTAAACTATTGTTGAATAAAGGGATGATTAAATGAAGCCATTGATTTGGAGCCCATTTGCTCATCTGTGAAGCAGAGGCGATAACTATCTGGACGACTCCTGACTGTCCTACAAATCTGATGAGACGTAGGAGATGAAAGGACCTTGGAACCAGCACAGTGTTCTTCCAGCGATAGAGTTCTTATTATCCCCCATAAAAGTGGCACCAGTTAAGTGTCTCTCTCTGGGAAAGGATTCAGCTATGGAGGTTTGTGGTTTTTTATCTGGGAGCGTGTACTTGTACATAAATGTGTGAATACATGTGCTGCCCTAGAGGGCCTGCTTACCCCAAAAGAAGATCAGTAGTTTCAAGGAGGCTTCAGAAAGTGCAGACCTCCTCCTTGGCCAGTTCTGCTCTCAGGGACACGTGTCTCCTCAGGCCAGCAGAGCCCTAGTAGAGGGCAAAGAG
>NW_006159776.1:3251475-3253564 GCF_000334495.1 Tupaia belangeri chinensis | reverse complement strand
TGTCTGTTGGCTGCAGGCTGTGGCTTGTCAGGCATTACGGAAGCATTGCCTGGCCATAAATGACCACTGGCTCCAGGCTGGCCACCCTTCCTGGCCGGCTGCACGGAAGGGCCGGACTTTACCCAGCAAATCGGGAAGGAACTGGAGCCTCTGAACTTGGGACTTGGGCTCCGTCGATAAGGCCAGTGGACAAACAGAGGGCAGGGACCAGGGCTCCCCTTTATACACACAGAAGCCCGGCTCCAGGCTGATACTGCTGAGATCTTTGCCCTTTAGTTCAAACAGGAAATCTTAAAATGGAAAATGAGCTGCGTAAGGAAGAGGCGCGGCCACCAGCCTACAGGGAAGACAGAGCAGGTTGTTTGCAAAAGAACACTGGGGCTTCATGTGGGAGAAACACACACGTGGCCTAGGGCACTTGAGAGGGGGCGAGAACCACCTGGGGGAAGGAAGGAGGAAGCTAGCCGAAAGGTGAGGAAGGCAGCTGTAGGGCAGGAGAGTCAGAATCCTGGGTCTGCGCTACAATACACAACCTATTGGTCTTGGAGCTTGTGGGGAACGACCTCACCCATAGGAACCTCAGTTTCTCCATCCACACATGGAGCTAGTAATGCCAGCCATCCATCTCAGAGGGCAAAGGAGAGGATCTGAATGAGGTCATGATGTGAAAGTGCCATTCAAATCACGACACGACGGGCTTGGCTGGCTAAGGCCGCAACCTGACAAGGCCCTCCTCAGAAGGTATTGCACAATCGAGAGGGGAAATCCAAAATAACATCTCTGGCTCCCCATGCCACCCCCATACACCCCCATGCTAGCAGTTCAAAGAAGAGAAAATTGGGAGAAGACAAATAATTAGAGAACCCAGGCAGACTCCCGGCTGAGGTTTCCAAGTAATTATTCACCTGTAAATTACTCCTCTCACCTTCATTCTATCGCCAGATCCTTCCGACAACGTAAATTCATTTATTTACATCGCTAACTATCCTGCTTTAGTAAACATTTCAACAAGCTTGGATGGCCCATTAAAGAGGGAAAAACTTGAAGAAGTGAGGCAGTCAGGAGAGGAATTAACTCCTGGTCATTACTGGCATTTACAGAATTATCTTCAAGGGTAATTAGTTAGGAACCAAAGCCAAGGTAAACCTCATCCAGAGCCAAAAGTGGGCCCATCACAGCCAGGTGGAAACTGCAGGAGGCTCTGTTTGCAGATGGCCCTCGCTTCCCGGCTCGCTTCCCACCTGCAGGACTGGAACCTTCCGGTAATCTCCCTTCACATCTGCCCGGGGCAGCAGTGTGGGCTGCACTCCCACTTCAGGAAGGAGCCTCCTTATCTGGTGATTGATTCTCCCCTCTCATTCACAGACCCCCACCTCTTCCAGACCTCCTCCAACAAGGCCTGGCCATTTCCCAGACTGGCACATATTGGCCTCCGAATGAATCAATCAATGCACCACGTAGATCAGTGTCTTCAAGCTTCTCAAATTTGCCAGACTCCAAGGTCAACCCCCAGACTAAGGTCAACATCGTCTTTTGCTCAAACCAAGGCCTCCTATTGGTGATCTCTCTGCTTCCAGTCTCTCCTCCTCTCCTCTTCAGACAGAATTCTCTTTCTAAAAGGTGAACTGAAAAATCAAACACAATAACACCATAGTCCTGACAGTCAAGGTTAGGACTGTGGCCCCGAGAGTCAGACAGCCTAGATGTGAAGTCTGGGTCAGCAACAAGCAACTCTGAAGCTTAGTTTCCTCATCTATAAAATAAGAATAATGAGGGACCAGCAGTTGGCATAGTGGCTGTGTCGCTGGACTCCCACGTAGTCGACCGCGGTTCGAGTCCCGGACCCGGTGGCTTGAACTCACGCTGGGCACATGTGCGTGCGTGCCCAAGATCCCGAGAGGAGAATGGAGGAGAAGGGATTGCGGCATGGTCATCCCCCCTGGAGGGTGATTTCTCGCTTTCTGTCTCTCTATCTCTCTCTGTCTGGCGAGCACACACACCCTATAGCAAAAAAATAAAAACCTCTCAAAAAAAAAAAAAAAAGAAGAATAATATCTGCCTCCTTTGCCTTTGTTGGTATATTATGAAT
>NW_006159776.1:3247255-3251240 GCF_000334495.1 Tupaia belangeri chinensis | reverse complement strand
GCTTAAACTCACGCCGGGCACATGTGCGTGCGTGCCCAAGATCCCGAGAGGAGAATGGAGGAGAAGGGATTGCGGCATGGTCATCCCCCCTGGAGGGTGATTTCTCGCTTTCTGTCTCTCTATCTCTCTCTGTCTGGCGAGCACACACACCCTATAGCAAAAAAATAAAAACCTCTCAAAAAAAAAAAAAAAGAAGAATGATATCTGCCTCCTTTGCCATTGTTGGTATATTATGAATTAGTGAAGAAATGCCTGGCACTTAATAAACACTAGCTGTCGTCAGCAGCAGCCTTGTTGTTGCCATCATCATCATCCTTGCTTAAAATGCCTTCACTGCCTCCTCACTTTCCTCAAACTGAAGGCCAAGCTCCTCAGCATGGCTCATGGAAAGTGGGCCCTGCATGCCTCTTCACTTTGATTTTTACCACCGTCCTCTTCCCTAGTTCAGCCACAAAAGCCCTTGCAATTTCCCAAATTCTCTCGGCAATTTGCACAGGCTTCTTTCTCTGCTGAGAATGCCCTCCTAGGAACTGCATCTCGGGACCCAGGCATTCACAGACAACAAACCTGAGAGGCGACCTCAAAGGGTTCAGCTCTCAGAGATTTATCCCAGTCGGGGCAGGAAGAGTGGAGGAGGCTAAAGGTCAGCCTTTGCAGCCAACCTTTCTAAGTTCATGTGTGTTCTACAAAGAACTTTCCAGTTGGTTTGAAACATTCAACAATTTTATGAAAAGAGAAGGTAGATAAGAATCTCCACAGTTCTGGGAACAGCAGTTGGCATAATGGCTATGTCGCTGGGCTCCCATGTATTTGACCGTGGTTCGAGTCCCAGACCCGGTGAATTCAACCCATGCCAAGCAGGCATGGATATGTGCCCAAGATCCTGAGAAGAGAATGGAGGAGAAGGGATTGCGGCGTGCCTATCCCCCCTGGGGGGTGACTTCTCACTTTTTGTCTCTCTGTCTCTCTCTGTCTTTCTGGTGAATGCACACACCCTATAGCAAAAAACTCTCAAAAAAAATAAAAGAGTCTCCACAGTTTGAAGATGAAGGAATTATGGTCCGTGGGACAGTGGCTTGCTGCAATCACCCCTTAGTAACAGTTGGGATATAATTTTAGCTTTCCAAGACAGCAGAATGATGGGAAAGAAGACAAATTTGGAAGTGGACCTCAGTTTACAACCCAGGCTAAGGCCTTGGGCAAATTTTCACCTTACTAAGGTTTCAATTTCTTCACCTATAAAATAGGGGTAAGAATGACTTTTGTGTGATCTTGTTTTTGAGACAAGTACTGCATGAGAAAGCATCCAGCCTCTGCCTGACCCTGACAGTGGAGTCACTACATAAGTGAATAATGGAGGGGTGGTAGGAGAGAAGGCCGCACATAGGCAGTGTGCAAGAATCTGTACGTGGCAGTGCAAAGCAGGAGAACCTGCACACCTGAACTCAATGACTGTTACCGCCTTCACTCCCAAAGGCCAAGGGAAAAATGATGTCCTCAGTCAAGGGTCAGTGGAGGTGAGAAATGGAGGCAAAGTTAAGGTGGAGACACAGCTCTGGGCAGCAGGCATTCATGAAGAGTCCGCAGCGATGGTTTCAGGTGACACTTCACAGAGAAAGAACCAGAGATGGAAACCAGAGAGGAACCTAGGACCAGGAGGCAGGAGAAGAGACTTAGAGGGTGCCAGGACCCCAAAACACAATGACCAGCAATAATAGTAGAACTGTCACCACAACAATCAACCCAGAAATAGCAATTTTCATTTATTTAACCTTTTCCTCCAAGTGTTTTCTAAGGGATTCTTTTTTATATCTCACTAGAAGAATAAGTTAAATCAAAATGCTAAGAAGCATAGCAGCAGACATGGACTTCCCAAGGACAAGACCCTTGGTCTGTGCCTAGATACAGGGCCCATCCCAGGGTGCCCTCAATATATATCATAAGTAGAAAAATGATGGGGCCAGCAGTTGGCTTAATGGCCATGTTGCTGGACTCCCATATAGTCAACTGTGGTTCGAGTCCTGGACCTGGTGGTTTAAATTCACACCGGTGCATGCCCTCCCTGGGGGGAGGGGGGTGATTTCTCGCTTTCTGTCTCTCTGTTTCTCTGTCTTTCTGGCGAGTACACACGCCCTATAGCAAAAAAAAAAAAACTCTCCAAAAAAAAAAATATAAAAAAAAAAAAAAAGAAAGAAAGAAAAGAAAAGAAAAATGAAGTAAATGAAGAGCTAGCAAGAATATCATAAAGGGAAATCTCTGGAAACTCTCAAATTTATATATTTTTTTTTTTGGAGAGTTTTTTTTTTTTTGCTATAGGGCGCGTGCGCTCGCCAGACAGACAGAGAGAGAGACATAGAGACAGAAAGCGAGAAATCACCCCCCAGGGGGGATGGTCACGCCGCAATCCCTTCTCCTCCATTCTCCTCTCGGGATCTTGGGCACGCACGCACACGCGCCCGGCGTGAGATTTAAGCCACCGGGTCCGAGACGCGAACCGCGGTCGACTACGTGGGAGTCCAGCGACATAGCCATTACGCTAACTGCTGGTTCCCTCAAATTTATATTTTTTAAAATGTCAAATTATTGGGACCAGCAGAAGGTATAATGGTTATGTCACTGGACTCCCGTGCAGTCAACTGTGGTTCAAGTCCCAGACCTGTCAACTTAAAACTCATACGCATGCATGGCAAAACCAGAGAGGAGACTGGAGGAGAAGGGACTGTGGCATGGCCATGCCCCCAGGGGGTGATTTCTCACTTTCTGTCTCTCTGTCTCTCTCTGTCTTTCTGGCGAGAGCACATGCCCTATAGCAAAAAACCTCTCCAACAACAACCAAATATAAATATATATATATATTTCAAAAATAAAAAATCATTTTGAGTTAAACCAACCTGAATTAATGTCCTCCTTCTCCACTTACGTCTCTGAGCCTTAGTTTCCTTATCTGTCAATTAAATGTTATTTTGTATTGTTATTGGAAATTGTTATCGGGAGGAGTCAAGACTGTATATAAAGTGCCTTTCATATGGCATCCATTTAGCACATGACTCCCTATCTACTCAACTATAAAGCAAACCCAACGAAATTCAGAAGCCTGGCATAAACACTATGCTATCTAACCACAAAGTAATTCAGCTGGAAATAAAAAACAAAAACTATCACAAAGAGAACATTATGGTTTTGAAACTTTATAAGTCTACTTTTAAATAAGCCAAAGATTATAAAGAAATTAAAGGGGAAATTAGAACCTACTTAGAACTAAAAGTCAATGAAAATACTGCAAGTCAAATGTGTTGATCACAGCCAATCAATGCTTGAGGGGAAAATATATCACTTTAAATGCTTAGACTAGAAAAGAGGAAATGCTGACATGCAATGCACTAGGCATCAACTTAAGGAATTAGAAAATAACCACAAAATAAACTCAAGGAAAGTAGACATAACAAAGCAATAAAAATTAGTACCGTGATTTGTGAAACAGAAAACAAAATTAAGATACAGAGTTTTAGCAAGAGTCAAAACTTAATTCTTTATGAAGTCTAATAAAATTGATAAATTTGGGGTGAGAATGATCAAGAAGCAAATGATAGAAGGCTCAAAAAGTATATATGAAGAATAAAAAGAACAAACATTCACAGAGCAAAGATTAAAACTTAGTAAAAATGAAAAACTTCCTAAAAAGGTATAATCTACCAAAAATTACCAAAAAAAGTCTTTAGAAAGCCTGATCTTTCCTTTAACCATTAACGAAATTAATTCTGGGCCAGTAAGTGTCATAGTGGTTAAGACGGCTAGATTCTACATGGCCAGCTTCTCAGTTCAAGTCCTAGACCCAGTGGCTTGAAAACCACGTTGGTGCACGTGTGTGAGTGCCAAAATCCCTAGAGGAGAATGGAAGAGAAAGGATTGCAGCTTGGCCATTCCCCCTTAGGGTAATCTTTCACTTTCTCTCTTTCTCTCTCTCTCTCTCTCTCTCTCTCTCTCT
>NW_006159776.1:3225899-3247027 GCF_000334495.1 Tupaia belangeri chinensis | reverse complement strand
GAAAGAAGGAAGGAAGGAAAGAAGGAAGGAAGGAAGGAAGGAAGGAAGGAAGGAAGGAAAGGAAGGAAGGAGGGAAGAAAGAAAGAAAAATGAGAGAGAGAAGAAATAGAAGAAAAAAATATATAGAGAAGAGAAAGAAAGAAGAAATAAAGAAAATATATATATATATATATATAAAATTTAAAACTAAACCATAGGGACAGTCCCACAGTATAACTGCTAAGCTGAAATGGAGAGGAAGCTGTATCTCACATGTTGACCGAGTTTGAGTCTCTGCACACGTAGCTTGAAAAACAAACTGGCCAGGTATTTGTACCCAGGATCCTGATAGGATTAAAGATTGGAGGAAAAAGGACTAGGACATGACAGGCCATAACAGGGCCCAGTATCTGATTCTCTCTGTTTCTCAAATGCACATGCATGTGTATGCACCCTCTTGCACTTAAAAAAAAAAAAAATCTTAACTATACTAATAAAGAACTCACAAGGAGCCCGCTGGTGTCAGATCCCACATGGCCAAATGTGCAATTCAGTTCAAGTAACCGACCTAGCAGCTTGAAAAACGAGTTGGGTGCATGTGTGTGCATGCCCAAAAATCCAGAAAAGAGAGTGAAATGGAGAAGAGTTTACACATGACCATCCCCTGAGGATGGTACTTTCTTCCTCTCCTTTCCCCCTTCATCTACCCCTCCCACCCCCCAGAGCTCACATGCCCTCTAGCAAAAGAAAAAGAAAAAAGAAAGAAAGAAAAAAAAACGGCCCAGTGGTTCTAAAAGCAAATTCTAACTAAATGTCAAGGAACAGCTAGTCACAGATAAGTTCAGACTCTTCTTGCAGGATCAAGGAACAGCTAGTCACAGATAAGTTCAGAGTTTTCTTGCAGGGAACAGAAATGAATGAACTTCCCATTTGTTAAATAAAAGTATAGCTTTGATAACAAAATGAGACCAAAAAGGAAAATTGCTAACCAGTATCACACATGAACTTGGCCATAAAGTCCTGAAACAAAATTTTAGCAAATTAAACCGAACTGTCATAAAAAAAAGGCCAAGTTCAGCTTACCCGCACTCCCTGGTCATCAATAGAACATACTGCGGTCATAGGAGCAGTCACACAAAAAGCTCTGTAAAAATTCAACACTAATTCTGTGATTTAGAAAGCTTAGCAAACTAGAAATTGAAGAAACTGCTCTTACTTGAAAAAGAATATTCACAAAAATCCAAATCAACATACCTAAGAGTGACTTCCTAGAACTTCCTTTATAGTCAGCAAAGAGGCAGCTATTCTGGTTTAAATTGGACCATCTTTGGAAGTCTCAACTCATGAACTGAGACACTACAAATAAAAGAAAGATATAAAAATTCATCTTTATTCCCAAATTATGTGACTATTTATATACAGAAAAAGTAGGATATATAAATTCTTAGAAAAAATAAGAAAATTAGAAGATTGCTATCAGTTAATAAAACACAATTACAGGGCCAGTAGGTGGTGTGGTGGTTAAGGGCACTGGACTCCCACATGGCCGACCACAGTTCAACTCCTGGACCTGGTGGCTTGCTCTCGCCCTTTCCCTGACTCTCTTGTTCTGTCCCTCTCTGGTCAAATTAAAATGAAATAAATGAATGAATAAAGTTAAATAAAAATAATTCTGAAAACACACACACACACACAATATTACATATTCACAACCAAACACCATTGGTTTAAAATGCAATTTTGGGCCCAGTCAGTGGTGTAGTGTTACAGCAGCTGGATCCCACATGTCCAACTGTTTGGTTTGAGTCCTAGACCTGGTAGCTTGAAAAACACACCAGGTACATGTACATGCATGGCCAAAATCCCTACAGGAAGGAGAAATGGAGGGAAGAGATTGCAGTGAGACCATCCCCCCTGGGGAGGATAGGTGCTTTTTCACTTTTTTTTCTTTCTCTCTCTCTCTCCTGAGAGCACACATACCCTCTAGCCATTTTTTTAAGTACTCTTTAAAAGATAAACAACCTATGGAGCTGGCATCTGGCATGGAGATCAAGGTGCTGGATCCCACATGGCCAACTTTGCAGTTCAAGTCCTGATCCCACAGCTTGAGAATCACGGTGGGCGCACATACATACGTGCCTAAAATCTCGAAAAGAGAGTGGAGGAGAAGGGACTGCAGCATGGCCAATCCCCTCAAGAGGAGATGATTTCCCACTTTCTTTCTCTCTGGTGAACACATGTACCCTCTACCAAAAACCAAAGAAGATCAACAACCTAACAGAAAAATAGATGAATTACTTTAACAAACATTTAAAAAATAATGAAAACTTGAATGGAAAAAAATATTTTTTAATTTTAAAGGGCACTTAACCTTATTAGAAATAAAGAATATGCAAACTAAAATTAAGAGATATACTTTCCATTCCCCAGAATGGTAAAAATTAGAGAGTCAGTGTTACTCAGTGTTGCCAAAGATCTGGACCAATGGGAACCCTTCTATACTTGCCAGAGGAAGTTTAAATTGTTCGTGTAATCACTATGGAAAACAATTTACCATCTTCTAGCACCTTTGGCGGTGTTCATTCCCTCTGACTCAGGGTTGGATGTATGTCCTGAGTCAGGACGTCTTACACAGTGAGGCAGGAGACATGCCTGAGAATGTTCATAAAAGCATTGTTTGACATTGCTGAGCCCCAGAAACAACCCAAATACTTATCCACAGGACAAGGAATAAGTCCTGTTACATACATGCACA
This sequence comes from Tupaia belangeri chinensis, assembly GCF_000334495.1. Lineage (NCBI taxonomy): Eukaryota > Metazoa > Chordata > Mammalia > Scandentia > Tupaiidae > Tupaia > Tupaia belangeri. The sequence continues at coordinate 3,244,293 of NW_006159776.1, read as the reverse complement.
CAATAAAATACTGTACAGCAGTAAAAATGCATGAACTAGAAATAAAAACATCATGGGGCCAGCAGTTGGCACAATGGCTATGTCACTGAACTCCCATGTAGTCGACTGTGGTTCAAGTCCCGGACCCGGTGGCTTAAATTCATGCCGGGCGCATGTTCATGCATGCCCAAGATCCTGAGAGGAGAATGAAGGAGAAGGGATTGCGGTGTGACCATCCCCCCTGGGCGGTGATTTCTCACTTTCTGTTTCTCTGTCTCTCTCTTTCTTTCTGGTGAATGCATGCACCCTATGGCAAAAATATCTCTCTCTTAAAAAAAAACTTCTCAAATTGAGTTTGGGAGATAGAGCCATGGTGATGTGTTTCTTTTTCTTTTCTTTTTTTTGGGGGGGGAGGTTTTTGCTATAGGGCACGTGGGCTTGCCAGAAAGACAGAGAGACAGAAAGCAAGAAATCACCCCCCAGGGGGTATGGCCACACTGCAACCCCTTCTTCTCCATTTTTCTCTCAGGATATTGGGCATGCACACGCACCCAGCATGAGTTTAAGTTGCCAGGTCCAGGACTCAAACCACGGTCAACTACGTGGGAGTCCAGTGACATAATCATTACATCATCTGCTGGTCCCGAGAAATATATTTTAAAAAGCAATGACTTCTAACCCTTTTTTTTAATAAGTCAGAGAGAGGAGAAGGGAGGGAAAGGGAGTAGGAATGGAGAGAGATGAGGTGCCACAGTGCCACAGTGCTCTTGCCCCAGCCTCCCAATTAGCTAGGATTACAATCAGCATGTTCAGGTCAGCCCAGGAACCAAACCTTGGTCTCCTATGGGATGCCAGCCTCCCAAGCAGGGACACTACTTGTGCACCACCATGGCCAGACCCCAACATTTCTTTATCTCTTGGCTCATGTATAAAATATTATTTCTACAGTTTATACAGCACATTATAATCAGCAAGGCTGCTTGGAGTCCTGGATAATGCCCCAGTCCTTTCAAGATTTCTTGGCACTTTTGAGCTCTAATATATACCGTGCTAGCATTTATACAAAGCTCAAAACCATAAACAATTCCAAATATATTGTTTAGTGGCACCTAAAGATGTGAGAAACAATGAAAAAAAAAGCAAGGGAGTGATAAACAAACTAGGAACCATCAAGCACCACGCTTCAATCAAATAGATATTTTCCTTCAATAGATATATTCTACTATGTGTTGGAAAAATCTTTATTTTTAGGGGTTTGGCCATAGGACACGTGCACTCACCAGAGAGAGACAGTGTCAGACAGTGAGAGGAAAAGCGAGAAATCACCACCACCACCACCTCAGGAGGATGGCCACACAGCAATCCCTTCTCCTCCATTCTTCTCCTGAGAATTTGGTAACCCACACATACATGCTCAGGGTGATTTTCAAGCAGACATATATGGGCCTCAAACCGCAGTTGGCCTAGTGGGAGTCCAGCTCCTTAACTACTATGCCATCTGCTGGCCCCAAAAACATCTTATTACAAATGTGAGATGCAAAGCTATTTGCAACAAATGGATTCAACTATTTGAAAGAAGCACAGGGTAGCTGGGTAGTGACTAACAGTGAAACGAGACACTCTGCAAGGCTCACTAAATGGAAAGGTTCTGGATTCACATCTGGAGATCTTCTGAATATGCCAGGTGTTCACATGCCCACGATCCAGGGCTGGCAGAGGCTGGGAGTGGACTGCAGTATCAAGATCCTGTTGCGGATGCTGTCTCTCTGTCTCTTTGTCTCTCACTCTATCTCTCTTACTCATAGGAGAAATACATTAATGGGCTTTAAAAAACAATGATGCATAGAGAAAAAAAAGACTAGAAGAAAAATATATTAAAGTGTTAGCCATGGCTATCTGTGAATGACAGATGTAATTTTTCTTTCTTGTTTTTAGTAGTTTCTAATTTTCTACAATGAACATGTATTTCTTTTATAATCAAGGAAAGAAAAAGAAATAAACTTTGTTTAACAGGACAAACCCCCTAATTGCAAGGATAAATACTGGGCAGTTGAAAGGAGAAGAAGAAAAAAAAAAAAAAAAACACAACCCACTAGGTATAAAAATAACTTTCTCTGGGTTTGATCTTCAAGCAACAAGCTACAATCTCAGGAACTCCTTCTCCCTTGAACTTTTCTGGGTCCTGCGCAATGAAATTGCTCAGAATGTGCCTGTTGAGTTATATTTTTCCTTGGGCAGGTAAAAAAAGAGGAACCTTTTGCACTTTTAAGGAAAAAATGTATCACGCCTTATTTTTAGATTTATTCTAATGCAGTCCTCTAAAACGCCCCAAGGCAGCCAAGTGAACTCCCAAAGTTTGTTTTTCCTCCCATCATTTGTTTTCTCTTGTTTCCTTATGGAGGTGAGTGCCATATGGCCTTACTGCAGGCAGGGACTTCCCTTCGGATTAGCTTATTCCAACGCATTCATCTGATTTGGACTCAGCCCCTGCAGGCCTCAGCAGTTGCTAAATTATTCCCTGGGAGGATATTAGGAACTTGGGACAGTGTGTTAGTAATAGCAGCAAGAATAGGATTCTGGTCCCCCATATGGATGCAGGAATGGGCACTGAGGTGAGTGACCTGCCTTTTGTCTGTGGCGGGGAAACCACATGTGAGACTAAATGAAACAGGTGCCTACCAGCTTGGCCTTGTGTCTCGCCCTGCCATCCTTGACCCAGCCCTTTAGCTCCTCAGTGATCCCATCTACCGTGTTCCCAAGAGCCAGTTCTTGGCACTAAAAATCTTCTCATGGGTAAAATATGCAGGGAGGAGGAAGAGAAAAGGGAAGGAAAGGACGAAGTGGAGTCCAGAAGAAAATCATCTTTGTAATCACAGCTGGGATTTCTTTTTTTAAAATATTTTCTAAATTATTTTATTTAGCTTTATTTATTTATTTTGACCAGAGAGGGACAGAGCAAGAGAACACATGTGAGAGAGAGAGGGAAGTGAGAAAGCAAGCCACCAGGTCTAGGACTCGAACCACAGTCGGCCATGTGGGAGTCTCGCGCCTCTAACCACCACACCACCTGCTGGCCCCAACAGGTGAGATTTCTTCAGCACCTACCGCATGCTGGATGTTATCCCAGGTACTTCATGCTATATGATCTCATTTGATTTTCACAACACAATGAACTAGGTGATTTTTTTAAAATGTTTTTCTTTTTCTTTAGTTGCCAGAGGGTATGTGCACTCACCAGAGAGACAGATTGAGATGGAGAAGGAGAAAATATTCCCCAAAAGGGCATGATCATTCCTCAATCCCTTCTCCTCTATTCTTCATCTTGTGGGGATTTTACATACCTACACATACCCGGTGTGTTTTTCAAGTTACCCAGAGCAGGATTCAAACTATAGTCAGCCATGTGGGATCTGGCTTCCTTAACCACTAGGCTATGGGGCTAGCCCTAAATCTGTTTTTCACAGATGGAAATTGAACTTCAAAATAGTTAAGCAACTTGCCCACTATCAGTGCTCTTAAGGGGTAGAGTTAGGACCAAATCCTAGGAATGTATTTCTACAACTTGAATTACAATTCTGATTCCTCCTATCTAGCCCCATGCACATCCATCACAGGACCCTGAGATATTGAATTTTTCTTCCAAAACAGAAAAAAGCTAGATGTGGCTCAGCTGCTCCAAGATAGCCAGCACCTCTATTTTTGAAATGGCTTATCAGAATCACCTGTTAACCTCTATGCCCCCTCTCATAGTGACCTCTACCTAGGACTTACCCAAGTCCCATGTTTGTGCGAGATGCCTGGTCCCTTCATGGGTGTCCTCCTCTCCAAGTTCAAGGGTGTCTCAGCTTTAGCTGCCAGGACACTACTCTCCTTTCTGGTTTCCTGGAATGTCTTCGCAGCCAAGTGGGTCAAGGTACACACTTCCTTCCAGAAGCTTCCCCAACTTCATTAAGTTCACTAGTGCATGTAATCGAATTTGTTAAGCAGGTTAAGTGTGACAGGCCCTATGAACTAAATAAGCAATAAATACACAATTGAAACTTACCAGAATGGGACCAACAGTTGGTGTAATGGCTATGTCGCTAGACTCCCATGTAGTCGACCGCAGTTCAAGTTTCGGACCCGGTGGCTTAAACTCATGCCAGGCACATGTGCGTGTGTGCCCAAGATCCTAAGAGGAGAATGGAGGAGAAGGGATTACAATGTGGCCATCCCCCCTGGGAGGTGATTTCTCACTTTCTGTCTCTCTATCTGTCTCTGTCTTTCTGGTGAGCACACGTACCCTAAAGCAAAAACCTCTCCAAAAAAATTAAACTTGTCAGAAAAAGAAATATTTTCCTGAAGAATTAATACTCGCACAGGGATAAATAAGAGGGAAAATTGAATAAATCGTTGGAATATGGCTAAGATGACCCAAAAGAAATACTGTGGACAGAAAAAAAGACAATGGATAGACCCCAGCTCTACCACAGACTAGCTGTAGGAATATGGGCAAAGCCCTATAACAACAACAACAACAACAAAAAAAACTCTCCAAGAAAAAAAACATTTAAAAAAACAAAAACAAAAACTCTGTCTCTCCTACTACAGTAAGCAGGTGGCAGTGTGTCTTGTTGTCAGAATACAGTGCAAATATTTGTAAAACCCCCAGCATAAATTCTTTTTTTTTTTTGGAGAGGTTTTTGCAATAGGGTGCTTGCACTCACCAGAAAGACAGAGAGAGAGAGACAGAGAGACAGAAAGCAAGTGGGGATAGCCACACCACAATCCCTTCTCCTCTAGGGATCTGGGGTACACATAGACACGTACCTGTCGTGAGTTTAAGCCACTGGGTCCAGGACTCAAACCGTGGTCGACTACATGGGCATCCAGCGACATAGCCATTGCACCAACTGCTGGTTCCCCCACCCCTCGAGCATAAATTGTGTCACATAGTAGGTTCTCATTAAATAGCATATCCCTGGGAACCAGCAGGTGGTATAATGGTTATGTGGCAGGACTCTTATGTAGTCGACCATGGTTCAAGTCCTGGACTTGGAGGCTTTAAACTCATGCCGGGTGCATGTGCATGTGAGTGCAAAGTCCTGAGAAGAGAATGGAGGACAAGGGATTGCAGTGTGGCCATCCCCCCAATCTCAAATAGTGGTTCCCCAAGCAGCAGCATGGGCATCACAAAGAACTTACAAGAAATACAAATTTTCAGGCCCCATCCCAGGCCTACTGAATCAGAATCCTGGCACGGTCCAGCAATGGTGGGTTTTGTTTTGTTTTGTTTTTGTTTTGGAGAGTTTGTTTTTTTGTTTTTTGTTTTTTGTTTTTTGTTTTGCTATAGGGCGCGTGCTCTCGCCAGACAGACAGAGAGAGACAGAGAGACAGAAAGAGAGAAATCATCCCCCAGGGGGGATGGCCACACCACAATCCCTTCTCCTCCATTCTCCTTTCGGGATCTTGGGCACGCATGCACACGCACCCGGTGTGTTTTAAGCCACCGGGTCGGGGACGTGAACCACGGTCGACTACATGGGAGTCCAGTGACATAGCCATTACTCCAACTGCTGGTCCCTAGCAATGGTGGTTTAACAACCCTTCCAGGGACCAGCAGATGGTGTAATGGTTATGTCACTGGACTCCCACATAACTGACTCCAGTGTGAGTCCTGGACCCGGTGGCTTAAACTCACGCTGGGCACATGTGTGTTCATGCCCAAGATCCCAAGAGGAGAATGGAGGAGAAGACTGTGGCGTGGCCATTCACCGAGGGGATGATTTCTCGTTTTCTGTCTCTCGTTTTCAGGCTTCATGGCCTCATAATTAAGATAGCCAAATTCCACATAGCCAACCACATGGTTTGAGTCCTAGACCAGGCAGCTTAAGAAACACACCAGGCGTGACCAGCATTTGGTGTACTGGCTATGTTGCTGGACTCCTATGTAGTCGACAGCGGTTTTAGTCCCAGATCTAGTGGCTTAAACTCACGCTGGGCACATGTGTGTTCATGCCCAAGATCCCAAGAGGAGAATGGAGGAGGAAGGATTGCAGTGTGGCCATTCCCCCAGGGGGGGGGGGGGGAGTAATTTCTCGCTTTGTCTCTCTGTCTCTCTCTGTCTTTCTGGTGAGCGCACGTGCCCTATAGCAAAAACCTCTCCAAAAAAAAAAAAGAAAAAAAAAAAGGAAACACATCAGGCATTTGTGCATACATGCCCCAAATCCCTAAGGATAGGAAATCAGAGGAGAAGGCATTGCAGCGTGACCATGCCCCAAGGGGGCAGGGGGATGCTTTCTCCTCTCCCAGTTACTTAGTCTCTCTCTGGCAAGTGCACACACCCTCTAGAAAAATGAAGAAAAATAATAATTAATTTGCAGACACAGTCAGGGTAATGCAGTGTAGTACAACACTACAACGCTAGAGCCATGCAACGCTGCGGGCTTGGTTCCCAGGTGGACCGGTCCATGCCAGGCGCACGTGCAATCCTTATGGCTAGGAAAGCTTTGGGGAGAAGCACAACCTGAGACCCTGTTAAGGGTGTTCGACTTGAAAGAAAGGGAAGAAAGAGATAAGGGAAGGAGGAAGTAAGGAAAGGAGGGAAAGAAAAAGAGGAAAAAAAAAAAAGAAGAAGAGAGATGAGGAAGGAGGGAGGGAAGGAAAGAAAAATGTTATTTTGATTTCATGTGTAAATAATAGTATTTTGGATAGATTGTGTTAAATACGTATTAATTTCAGTGTCCTGTCGTGGTAACTACAGACTTTGAAATTACATATGTGGCTTACATTTTAATTCTACCAGGTGATTCTCTCTAGACAGCATCCCACCATGACTGGGGCCAGGGCTTACTCACTTTGGACTCCAGTGCCTAGTCAGTTGTTCTCTTGCAGATAGTAGGTGTTTAGAAACAAGCGTAGGAAAGTTAAAGAATTCACAAAGACCTTGGGACCAACAGATGGCATAATGGTTACATCACTGGACTCCCATGTAGTCAACCACAGTTCAAATCCTGGACCCACAGGCACCAGGTGCCTGTGCATGCACACCCAAAATCCTGAGAGGAGAATGGAGAAGAAGGAGGGATTGCAGCATGGCCATCCCCCCTGGGGGTTGATTTCTCGCTTTCTGTCTCCTTGTCTCGCTCTGTCTTTCCAGTGAGCACACAACGCACCCTATAGCAAAAATCTCTCTCTAAAAAATTTTAAAAGAAAAGAATTCACCAAGGCCTAGAAAGACTCATTTACCTTCTCAACCACGATGTATAACATCAGCATCTGGGACAGACTCAGTTTGTTCCAACTCAAGAGTCAAAGAAAGAAGACAAGACTGGGGGCACCTGAAGGCCCCTGAATAGCAGATTTCATGCAATTGAGTCTTCTTCCTCATTCCAAAAATGGCTGTGTTTCCACTCCACAGACTGTTGGGAAGTGAACGAGAAAATAAATAGGAGCCTATTGCAGACTGTTAGCACTGGAGGAGTGTGAGAACTTAGCCTCCAGCCCCCACCCCCCAACCCTCCAGTCGTCTGGCCTAGATTTTCTGGAAAGCTACAGAATGTGCAGACATTGTGTTCCCTGGATTTACAGCTCATTTTATAATGTTTTGGGTGAGGCCAGCAGCTTTACACGCACTATTGTTTTCCTTGTCTTTAACCTAAATATGATTTCTCTCAAACAGAAGAATTTTGAGAAGAGGGGATGGGAAGAGGTTACAGAGAGGAAGAAGGCAACTTGTCCCTTAGTTATCCAGACTTTGGCTCTCAGTCCATATCTAGAGAACTAGAGGGACAGTTCTATTTTGTTTCATTGTCGCAGGTTGCATACACTCTTAAGAGAGAGTAGGGGGCCAGCAGGTGGTATAGTGGTGACAACACTGGACTCCCACGTGACTGATTGCGGTTCAGGTCCCGGACCCAGCAGCTTGAAAATCACAGCAGACGCATGCACACATGCATGTGTGTGCAGAACCCTAGGAGGAGAACAAAGAAGGGACTGCAGCATCGCCATCCTCCACAGGGGGTGATTTCTTACTTTCCCTCTCACTCTCTCCCTCTCTCTCTCTCTCTCTCTCTCTCTCTCTGGCAAATGCACACACCCTACAGCAAAACACTTTAAAAATGGGGCCAGCAGATGGTGTAGCAGTTACGTCACTGGACTCCCACATGGCCGACCGCAGTTCAAATTCCAGACATGGTGGCTTGGAACTCATGTCAGGCTCATGTGTGTGTGTGCCCAAGATCTTGGGAGGAGAATGGAGGAGAAGGGATTGCGGCATGGCCAACTCCCCTGGGTGGGGGAGGGATTTCCCCTCTCACTGTCTCTGTCTCTGTCTCTGTTTCTCTCTCCAATAAGGGCACATACCCTAAGGCAAAAACCTCTTTAAATAAAAAGACCTTAAAAAATAAAAAGTAAAAGAGAACCCTCCATAGGGTGCAGCCACACCAAAGTCACCTCTCCATGTCTTCCCCATCCTGTCGAGATTATGAACATGCACGCACATGTGCTTGGCATGTTTTTCAAGCCTGTGGGACCAGGATGCAAACCTTGGTTGGCCATATGGGATCCAGCCCCCTTAACTACTAGGCCACAGGGCCAGACCAGAAAGTTGAAAGTCTGCCTTAGACCAAACTTATAAATACCAAAAAATTCAATCACCCACTAGACATCTGATTCAACCATTGATGTTGATCCTCATTATTCAAAGATTGTGTATTTGCTAATTTACTTACTCAGTAAAATCTGTCTGTAAGCCTCTAATCAATACTATGGCGCCTCCATGGTCAGCCACAGACACGCAAACAGCAGCAAAACTGTCAATGGCCTGTGAGCATGCTCAGCCAAAGCTGAAGAGGTGACACTGGCTCCTTGGTGCGGATTTCATACCATCAACAAGTGTCTTCTTCACAGTCTATTTACGTCACCTTTTTTTTGTATGTTTGTACCTTTTGTTGGGGATTTTGCTGTTTAAAATGGCCCAAAAACAGAGTGCTGAAGTGCATCTGGTGTTTCTAAGCACAAGAAAGCTACGATGTGCCCTAGGACCAGCAGTTAGTGTAATGGCTATGTCGCTGGACTCCCACGTAGTCGACCACGGTTCAAGTCCCAGACCTGGTGGCTTAAACTCACACCAGGTGCGTGTGCGTGCGTGCCCAAGATCCTGAGAGGAGAAGAGATTGTGGCATGGCCATCCTCCTTGGCGGGTGATTTCTCGCTTTCTATCTCTCTCTCTTTCTGGCGAGTGCACATGCCCTATAGCAGAAACGTCTCCATAAAACAAAAAAAGAAAAAAGAAAAGAAAAGAAAGGAAAAGAAAAGAAAGCTATGATGTGCCTTACAGGGAAAATCTACAGCCTAGATTTCATGTAGGCATTACAACACTGTGGACTGTGCGATCAAAGTTAATGACTCAACCAGATACATAGATAAGGTCTCTTTAAATAGAAACGCACATACAACATGGTTATGTATTGATTGGTGGATGAAAATGTGACCAGAGGCAAGCAAGACCCCAACCTTGTATTTTCTCTGGGAGCAACAGGTTGGTAGTTGCTAGCTCAGCATTCAACGTGACTTTATAGACTGTAACTGCCACAAATAATGAAAATCAACCGTGACGTTTTAAGTTAATGAGTTCTGAGGTGTGTTCATTTGATACATTGAACCTCTGTCCCATCCATCTGTCTCTTGGGGCTTGCTTGCTTGCACCAGGGTGGCGGGTGTGTGTGTGTGTGTGTGTGTGTGATTTCTTGCTCTCTATCTCTCTGTCTCTCTGGCAAGTGCATATGCCCTAGAGCAAAAATTTCTCTTAAAAATAAAAATTAAAAATAGGGTCAGCAGTGGCATGGTGGTTAGGACTCTAGGCACTCCCACATGGCCTACCATGGTTTGAGTCTCAGACCTGGTGGCTTGCTTTCTCACTTTCCTTCTCTCTGTGTGTCTGTCTTTCTCTGGTCAAATGAAAATGACTGAATGAATAAAAAACTTAAATAAATAACTCTTTTTTAAAAATTAAAAATAAACCCCTAGTTGGGTAAATAAGTGCTAAGTTCTGTTATCAAAATAACAAAGGGAGGTGCAGCCAGTGACACGGTGGTTAAGGCAAATGAATCCCACATGACTGACTATGAGGTTCAAGTCCTAGACCTAGAGGCTTGAAAAAAGGTGCTGAGCATGTGGGCATGGCCACAATTCCAACAGGAAGGAGAAATGGAGAAGGGACTGCAGTATGACTGTCCCCCATGGGAGAGTACTTTCTCTCTCTCCCTCTCTCTCTCCCTCTCTCTCTCTCAGATAATTTAAAAATATATATAGATATATATATATATATATATATATATATATATATATACCAAACAATAATAAATAAAATGGGCAGCCCTTGTTAGCTACCTGGCACAAAAGACACTTACCTTGGAAGAGGCAGACCTATGACCCAATTTCCTGAGTCACTCAGCTGGCGCCTCTCCTGCCCTATGGAAAGGTAAGGATGGTGGACAGATACAGATTAAAAGTCTGTTGCCCCACTTACTGACTGTGCTACCTTCAGCCTCAGTTTCCTCATCTATAAATTGAGAGGTAACTGTACCTCTCTCAAGGTAACATTAAAAGGATTGGAAGAAATTAAGTGCCTATTGCAATCCTTGGGTCCATACTGGATTGTTCAATGAAGTTCTTCAGCGTTGCTGCCTTTTTTGGCTAATACATGTAGAGTCATGAATATCACTTCTTGGCAACCCTTTCTCTTGGAGAGAAAAAAAAAAAGAGTCCTGTGTCAATCTTTCAGTCTTTCAGCAAAGTCTACCTCATGCATAGCTAAGCCCTATGAGGTATGGGAAAAGCAGAAATGTAGACTCCTTCAAGTTTGTTCCAAAGGAACTCTCTCTACTGTGGATGATAGTATCTTCATCTATTAATTATTATATCTTAAATAAAAATAGCTTAGTATTGGGACCAGCAAGTGATGTAATGGCTATGTTGCTGGACTCCCATGTAGTCAACTGCGGTTCGAGTTCCGGACCTGGTGACTTAAACTCATGCCAGGTACGTGTGCATGCATGCCCAAGATCCCAAGAAGAAAATGAAGGAGAAGGGATTGCGGCATGGCCATCCCCCCTGGGGGGTGATTTCTTGCTTTCTGTCTCTCTGTCTCTCTCTGTTTTTCTGTCAAGAGCACGAGCCCTATAGCAAAAAACTCTCAAAAAAATAAAAATAGTTCAGTATCTTATCTATCCCTAAAACATGGAGCAGAACGATAAGCAACTTAAGAAATCAGCCTAGCATTGCAAAAATTCCACAGAAGGTATTATTTATACCTGGGGTAGGGAGATCCAAGAAGGCTTCCTAGGGGAAGTAATGCTGGATCTAAATAAATAAGATTCAGGGAGGTGCAGACAGGGTGAGAGAGAGGGTGCATGGGAGAAAAAGTGAGTAGCTTGGTTTTGGCAGGAGCATGTATCTAAGCGCTGAATGACTTAATGAAATATATGAGGACTTTGGGGACCAGCAGGTGACATGGTGGTTAAGGCGATTGGACTCCCACATGGCTGACCGTGGTTCAAGCCCAGGATCTGGCAGTTTGCCTTCTCACTTTCCTCTCTCTCTCTCTCTCTCTCTCTCTCTCTCTCTCTCTCTCTCTCTCTCTCTCTCCAGTCAACTCCAAAAATAAAATAAAATAAAATAACAATAAATAAGGGAGCCAACTCTCACTGCATGGTTGTAGTCCCAAAATGGCAGCCTGAAAAATACATTGGGTGTGGGTCGGTAGGTGGTATGGTGACTAAGGGTCTTAGACTCCCATATGGCCAACCACAGTTCGAGTCTCAGACCTGGCAACTTTTTTTCTCTCTCAGTCTCCCCTTCTCTGGTCAAATTTAAATAAATAAAGTTAAATAAAATAATTATTTTTTAAAAAAAGAAAAAATACACTGGGTGTAAGTGTGCACATGCAAATACAGAGAGGGGAAGGGAGAAAGGGGTTGCAATATGGCCATTCCCCCTGGAGGTAATTTTTCCCTTTCCATCTCTGTCTCTGTCTCTCTTTCTTTCTGATAAGCACATGTGCCCTATAGCAAAAATTTAAAAATAAATTTTAAAAAATGATTTTTGAAACATATGTTTTAAATAAAGGCAAAGAATAGGACTAACTTTCTACCTTACGTATTTCCTTAATGCTTACAATTTTATTCAATGAATGTGTTAACTTTATCAGAGCAAAATAAAGTTTTGGTTTTGGTTTTGGTTTTGGTTGTAAGTTTTCATTTCTTTCTTTCTTTCTTTCTTTCTTTCTTTCTTTCTTTCTTTCTTTCTTTCTTTCTTTCTTTTTTTTGGAGAGGTTTTTGCTATAGGGCACATGCACTCGCCAGACAGACAGAGAGAGACAGAGAGACAGAAAGCAAGAAATCACCCCCCAGGGGGGATGGTCACGCTGCAATCCCTTCTCCTCCATTCTCCTCTCAGGATCTTGGGCACACACGCACACGTGTCCTGTGTGAGTTTCAAGCCACCAGGTCCCGGACTCAAACTGCAGTTGACTACATGGGAATCCAGCAACATAGCCATTATGCTAACTACTGCTGGTCCCTCATCTATTTCTTTATTTCCTCCATAAAAAATAAATAGAAACAGAAATACAGTCCCCCTACCAGGGTCTTGACCCAGTGATCCACCCCCATCCTCAGCCAGATGATGGGCACAGGTGTGCCTGGTATGTTCAAAATCTCCAGAAGAAAACTGAGACCTTTCCCATGTGGGTCAACCTCACAGACGATCATGTTTTACTGCTACACTGCCATCCAGCCAATGAAGGGTATTTTTAAGGAATTTAAAAAAAAAATTAAATCACCAATCCTCCACACCCTTCCTTAACATTTTGGTGTGTTTCCCTGTAAACTTTTTCCTTAGTAGCCTGATTTTAACACAAATAGCTGGGATCACAGTATAAATGCAATCTTACATCCTGTTCTTTTCAATCATAATACATGCATTTTCCATTTATAAACTTTTAGTGAACTTTTACTGGCAGTATAATATTCCATTGTGCAATATGTAATCATTTATATAATGTTTCCCCTATGTTCAAACGCTAAGGTCGTTTCCAGCCTTTCTCTATTATACATAAAGTTTTGATCTAGGTGCACAAGACTAAGTCTGCACTTTAGATTATTTCCTTATGAGAGATTCCCCAAAGTAAAATGACTAGCTCTAAGGCAATGAACATTTTTCAGGCCTGTAATACATAGTGCCAAATTGCTTTCCCCAAGGGTTGTACCATTTCACACTCCCACTAACAGTGTTGCTCATTCCATTTTTAATGGCATTATGTGACGGAAATGGCCAATAGCAAAGCTTAAGTAAACGATGATACATCTCGCCAGTGAATTATACAGCCCATGAACTTGATTACGAGGCCGTATAACACCATGGAAAAAGAGTTATGCTACAATGTTCAGCAGAGAACAGAATTGAATGTAATTGACGCTGCATAAAAAAATATGTCTGCAAAAGGATAAGGACTGGAGGGAAGAAAAAACAGGAAACATTGACATACATGAGTGTAGCAAGGTGATGACTGTAAGATGTATCACCCTCCCCCTGGTTTTAATTATTCTCACTCTCTGTTAATTTCACCTTATGTTGCTATAGCACTACTCCATATTTTAAAACTTTACATGCAAGCAAAATATTCAGGCTACCACACTGCACAGTCCAGGATTTGTCAAAGGCTGCTTTTACAGAATCCTAGCACATCCAAAGCCAGTCCAAAGTGTTTTCGTGGCTAAAGGTTCATGGTGGTCTTTTCTGATTCCCAGAAATAATTAAGTCCATGAATGGAATTTTCTTAAATGTAAATTCTCCCAGTTTTTTTTTTTTTTCCCTCAAACCTCTGCAACTGTCACCACTCTTCTGCAAGCAGATGACAAAAATGAAGATTTCACAAATAGTAACAGAAAACCACTGAAACAGCTGGTCCAATTCTATGGATCCTGAACTTGAGGTCTGAGTACTTCACCGCAGCATGGAAGAGATGCATCTTTTCTGCTCACGAAGCTGTTCCAAGCCCTGTGATGGAGTGAGCATCAGTAGGTTATGACGATCCCCCAAGAACATCGGGATGTCAGTGGCTGCAATTCACCACCTGTCGTGTGAGCAAAACTGATTTCTGACCCCTCCTGTCTCCGAGCCTAGGAGAAACATAGCCAAGATCTAACCCAGGGTTGACGGAGTCTGAAGGCCAAAGCTAAAGAGAGAAGCCACAACCTTCTTAAGCAACCCTCCTCCCCAGCGCCTTGCTTGATGTTTTTCCTGCCCCCAATCCCTCCCCTCATCAGCCTGTCATCCACACTGACTAGAGAATCTGTCTTTTTCAACTATAATCGTGGGATCAGTGGCCTCTACATACCCCCAGAACTTGTTGAAAATGGAGGTGCCAGGCCCCATCCTCGACACATGGTTTTAACAAGATGCTCGGGTGACTCACATTCACAGAACATCTGAGAAGCACTAGGCTAAAACACACGGCTGATGTGACCCTTCCACCCCCACGCATCCAGCAGCTCCCCACTGCCGGATGGAAGCCATCTGAACTCAGTGATCTGGGCCAAGCCTACCTATCCAGCCTCTTCTCAATGAATCCTCACATACTCGACATTCCCTGAATACACCAGGCTTTCTCCAGCCTAACAAAACACAACTTGGTATGTGCAGTTCCTTCTACAGAGATTATTTTCTATACATGGTGAAATCACACCTGACCTTTGAAACCCAGCATAAAACCATCTCCAGGAAGCCTTCTAAGACTTCTCCTCCCAACACACTACTCATCTCCCCTTTCTCTGAGCTTTATAGCCCTCCTATTTTAAGTACATAATCTATATGAGCAAACCCTACTAGGTGGCAATTTCCTTGTGGGTGCCTCACTAGATCCATGTTTGCTAAATAGAAATGAATGAAAATGAATGAATGAAGAGTGCTACTTCTTGTGCCACACGATCATTGATGTGTGATTTTTCTTTAAAAAATGTCCTATCTCAGTGGCTAAAAATTGAATACTTTTTAAAAGGGGGGAAGTGCTTTGTAAACTGCAGGATTTAGATAAGCACAGCACTTCCCCAGGGCCATCCCTGAATCTGCCTGAGGTTGGGTCCATGACAATGACCTGGAGATACATCAATACATGCAGATTCCAGAGCCCCACCTGCAGAGATTCTGATTGGAAAGAATTCTGCATGTTCTTTTAAAAAATTTTTGCCAGGGGCCACATGTGCTTCTTGGAGAGAGAAAGAGAAAAAGTGAAAAGACGTCCCCATGGGGTATGGTCACACCACAATCCCTTCTCCATTTTTCCCTCATTTCTGGATGTGGGGCACTCACATACATGTGCCCCACGTGTTTCTCAAGCCTTTGGGTCCAGGATCCGAACCGCAGAGTTGGCCATGTGGGATCCAGCTCATGTAACCAATCACCAGGCTACCAGCTAGCCCAGGAATTCTGCAGTTTACCAAGTTTTTCAGGGGGGTTAGTGTAGAACCAAATCTGAGAGCAGCTGGCTGGCGAGGCTTCTCTTCTACTCCTTAACCCGAGGCTGGGATGACAGTGAAGTAAGAGAGGCTTCCAGGTGTAAGGCCTAAAGACTCCCTCCCAAGGTGGTACAAGTGCCCTGTTGGCCTCCTGAGAGAGACAGGACTACCTGAACTACACATTCAAGGAGCCCTCTGACCGTGGCCACTCCAGGCAAAGCAGGCCTGGATCCAGTGTGTATGCCATTTAACCAAAGTGACCACCACTCCTGCAGCCTGGCCTAGCAGGCCCACCCCCCAAGAGAACCCATCCATGCCTCCCGCTGCAGTACTCCAGGGCCTCAGCCCCCAATGAGCCCAGGTGAGTTGAGGACAAGGTGCCCACACAGCCTCGGAATCCTAGGCCCAACCACTGCAGCCCCATTAACAGTCTGTTTTCCCTGACGTGGGGAAGAGGCAGACTGATTCTAACCTCATGCCCCACCGAAACTGACCACCTCGGGGCACCAGGGTTCTTTGAACAGCCCAGGGCTTGGCACCTAAGCAAGCAAGATTTTTCTCAAGTCTTTAGACCCCTACTGCTGGCCCAGAGCACTCCAGATTCCTGGTGGTCAGCATGCGTTGGCCCCTGGAGGCTGTCCCAGACTGCCGTGCGTGAGGGTAGGGTGAAGATCCACTTTCCAAGGCTGCTCACCGCCCCTCCAATTTTCCAGGGAACACAAAGCCAGCTCTCCTACCTCCTCCCCCTCTCCCCTTCCCCAGGCTGCCTGTTCTGTGTGTGTCAAGCTCATGGCAAATTATCACCATGACAGCCCCAAGGTGGCTCTTATTACTACTTCACAACCCAGAAGACTGAGGTGCGGAGAGGTGAGGGAATTTGTCTAAAATCACACAGCAAGTAGATGGCAGGGCTGGGATTTCAGCTCCAAAGCCTTCCTGCTCCTCCTCTGCCTTACTGGAATATATACAAATATATTCTTTTGCCGCTGGATATGTATTTTATCGCCCTGATTTGCATTTCCAGATTTCCTACTTCATTTCCCAGAGCACCTGCATAACAGCAATCAGCAGTTTGGTTTCTAGCAGTCTCTCCTGAGTGTACTTCCCCAAATCTATGGCTAAACTCTTAAGGGGTTTGTGTGTGTGTTTGTATATGCGTGTACATTACAGACCTATGGCCACCCCATGCCGTGGTGGTGAAGGCGGCCAATTCCCATGTGGTCCACTATGCAGTTCCAGTTCCAGACCCTGGGAGACACACCAGGCATATGTGTATGCATGCCCCAAACCCAGATAGAAGGAACATAAGAGGAGAAGGGATTGTAATGTGACCATTCCCTAGGGGGTGCTTTCTCTCTCCCTCTCTCTTAGTCTGTCTTTCTCTGGCACGCACTCTCATTCTATGACACATTTGTGTGTGCATGCACACACACAAACACACACACACACACACACAAATATGGTAATATAAAGTGTTTAGGGCCAGCCCCATTCCCTAAGGGTTAAGGCAGCTGGATCCTACATGGCTGACTGAGGTTCATATCTCACCCAAGGACTTGAAAAACACTGAGCACATGACCAAAATCCCAATAGGATGGAGAAATGGAGCAGACAGGGTTGCAGAATAAACACACCACACTGGGAGGTGTTTTCTCCTCTTTCTCTCTCTCTCTCTTTCTCTCTCCCCTTCTCTGGGTCTCTCTGGCAAGTACACATGCACTCTAGAAAATAAAAATTAATAATAATAGTAATAGTAATGATGATGTGTTTAGGCCCAGCAATAGTGATGCAGGTGGTAGGGCACTGTTGCATGATACCAGCGCTACATGGGAGCCTGGGTTCAGATCAAGTCCACTTGAACACAGCAAAGACCCTCAGTCATGCCTGAGATCTTGGCTGGCTGAGAAGCTGGGAGGACTACGGCATGGTGAGACCCTCTCAAGGATATCAACTCCCCCCTCTACCTCTCAATAAACTTTTTAAAATGTATTTATCAAAATGTATTTATGTGGCTATAACAAATATACAAAATGAAAAAGAAAAACAATTGTGTAAAAATCCAATTATCAGGGCCAGCAGGTGGCATGGTGGCTAGGGAGCTGGACTCCCACATGGCTGACGGTGGTTCGAGTCATGCTTTCTTACTTGCCTCTCTCTCTCTGTCTGGTGAGCGTACATGCCCTATAGCAAATTGAAAAATAATAATAATAATAATAATAAATACAATTCAATAAATAATTATTTTAAAAATCCAGTTATCAAAATATTCAAAACCAAACATGTGATATAATAGTGTAGGCTTTTTTATTAATGTACTAAATAATAAGATCTGATAGTGAGTCTAACTTCTGAGTAGTAGAAATGAGTATAATATTTGAGAAACCTTCAACTACTACCACGTGATATGAAAATATCTGCAATTTTGGGACCAGCAGTTGGCGTAAAGGCTATGTTGCTAGACTCTCATGTAGTCGACCATGGTTGGAGTCCCGGACCTGGTGGCTTAAACTCACTCCAGGTACAGATACATGCGTGCCCAAGATCCTGAGAGGAGAATGGACGAGAAGGGATTGCAGCATGGCCATTCCCTCTGGGAGGTGATTTCTCACTTTCTGTCTCTCTATCTCTCTTGTGAAGAAAAGGCCCCCAAAAAAAAAAACCCCCAAAAAAAAAAAACAAAAACGCACATACATATATATATATATATATATATCTGCAATTTTCATGCACAACTGCTACATGTCAGCAGAAGTCAAATGAAATGGAACCTATTGCCTTCAACAAGGTTAATGGCAAGACTAAGTGGGCTGCTTTGGGTACAGCAATGACTCTTACCTACTGACATTGCTTTAAGGCTTTTCCACTTAAGGGGCCTCCATATGAATTCTCATAGGATCTCTAGGACTGCCCGGAAAGAG